>NC_137783.1:16776921-16786921 GCF_963455305.1 Plecotus auritus | reverse complement strand
GGACCACGGGCCCATTGACGAGCTGCATGGAGAGCAATGGACCAAAGGTGCTTTGCCTTCCAGGCCTGAGATTCTGACATAACCAGGGGAGCTGGTATCAGAGACAGGGTCTGATTAGAAATGCAGGCACCACTGAGGTTTTTACAATGCTGGATATTCAGTGCAATGTGACGAAAAAGCCTCAAGCTGCAAGGGATGGCAAGGCATCCCAGAGATGAGCAAAGTGGAAGTAGTTGTCTTTTCCAGGCTGGACAGGTAAAGGGAAGAGGTGGTGCTCCCAGAGCCCAGGAGTGGGGGCAAGGGTATCACCTGGAAGAAACTGGAGTCACGGGGCCGGCATTTCCAAAGGGAGCAGGTGCCAGTTAGGGAAGCATCTGTTGCCATAGACATGTCCTCAGATAGAGAAGGAAGGGGGGTACTCTGACTTCTCCCTTCCTCTCATCCTCCAGTCTCCACCTAATGCTGCCCATTGGGCAAGCCCAGCCAGACCAGCTGACCTAGGAAGCTCCTCCAAGGTCAGAGAAGGGGAGGGGCGAGGACGGGCCCAGATTCTCTGTGTGTGTTTAAATTGTGAGCCTCGACTGTTTCCCCAGCACACAGCTACAGAGGCAAGAACCATGTCCTAGTTCCCCTGCTTCCTGCCCCAGACTTGCCCTCCTCCAGTGTCCCTCCCCGTGTACCCGGTTGAGAGCACAGAGAGGGTGCCAGTGGTGGTGCTGGACCAGTCCTCTCAGAGAGGATGCTGTAGAGGGGAGTTGAACTTTGATGGTGGTCATGGTTTAACTGAACTATTTTTTTAAATTGTGAATTATTTAAAAAAATTATTAATTAAAATTGTAATTTTACCACAGTTTTAAAAAGCACATAACATAGAGTTTACAATTTTTAAGTTCAGGGATATTAAGTACATTCACGTTGTTGTGCCACCCATCTCCAGATCTCTCTTCATCTTGCAGAACCCATTCCCCCTCCCCCCACCCTTGGCAACCAGCATCGTGCTTTCTGTCTCTGTGCGTCTGACTCCTCTAGATGCCTGTGAACTGAATTATTTTTGAAGTGACTGCCAATCTGGAGAGTCTGTGATTCAATCTTAAAAGTCTGTGTAGTAGATTGTCTCTGCGATTTAAAGCACAACAAAAAGGGCATTTGGGTAGGGTTGCTTGGCTGGATTTTTCCCTTCTGAAATGAAGGAAAGAAGTTCAGGAAGGCCTGCTGCTGTCGGTGGGCTCCTCCTGGGTGGGTTCCTTCACCTGGCGGGCGTCCCAAGCATTCATTCTGTGGGACCTTGAGATTGCTGCCTTTTGCATTGGCCAAGATTATTGGACAAAAGCGTGCCAGAGGTACCTGGTGATTCCCCGGAGTTCCAGACACAATTTCTTTTGCCCCACTGGGGAGCAGCAACCCAACTTCCCTTTGGATCAGTCACCTTCCCTGGATCAGTCACCCCAGCCCCCTTTTCTGCCTGTTGGTTCTGAGGCATGAAGAGCATAGAATGGCTCAGCTACCATTCAATGGACCCATGACTGAGATTTAGGACACACAATTCAATCTATCCCTGGTTGACCTGATTTGAATGTATGCAACATGCTTAGTTTTTTTTTCCCTTCAATTTTTACAGCAGCTTTATTTGTAATAGCCAAGAACTCTGTGGTAGGCAGAATTCTAAGCTAGCCTCAAGATTCTGGTCCCTCGTACACAATGCACCTTCTCCCAATGATTCAAACGAGGGGACCTCACTCTGCCAACTAGAAGGAAGTGTAGTACTTGGGGGTGGGCTTTCCCCCAGACATACCAAAAAAGAATGCAGCCTGGCTGACACCTGGATTTCACCTGTGACACCCTGAGCAGAGAAAACTGGCCACACTGGGCCTGGACTTCTGAACTACATAACCGAAAACTAACAAATAGATACTATTTTTCAGCAGCTAAGGTGGTAGTAATTTGTTAAGCATAAAATATTTGGTTTTTGATGAATGTAAAAGGCTTTAGCTCAGGACCTGTCATAAAGTAATTTCTCTTTCAGTAGAAAGGGCTGTTGTCTGTTATCTAACTGAATTCATGTATCATCATTACAGGGTAAGCAGTTCAGGTCTTACTATAATTAATTATGTCATTAATACAGGATTGGAAAGAATTAAATCTATGAGGAAATTGAGTCCCAGGAAGGAAGGTTGACAAACCTCAAAGCCCCACAGCTTATTAGTGCCAACATTGGGACTAGACTCCAGGTCTCCTAACTCTAGTGATATGCCCACACTCCTGGCATTTCAGGAATTCCTGGAGGGGGCAAGGGGAGGACATCCCTTCCTGGGCCTTCTTCTGGAGGCATTAGACAGAGCTGGTAGGCAAGCTGGGGCCTTGGCCTGTCTGGATGGGGAGCCTGGTTATCTTGGTTCTGTTCCTCAATGGAGACGCCACGATCAGTTGCAGCACCAGGAAGATCTGGGCTCGTATCTGCAGGGGTAGTTGAGAAGAGATTGGGTGCTGCTAGGGGTGGTGCCTTTCTGCTCACAGATTGTCAGTGCTACTTATATTTCTACTGATAGCCTGACAATTGAATGCACTTTATTGCAGGAATGGATGGAAGCCCAAACAAGGGGTCCTTGAAGGAAATTCTTCAATGCATCTGTTCTCATCTGCTTTACTCTAGGAAATTTCTACACTAGAGCATGGGATCATCCCTATTTCAGGTGACTTTGGGGGAACCAAACTCAGACCCCAGGGAGGGGTGATGGGTGAGTCATTGCTGAGATCTTGGCCCTGGAGGGAGTTGGGGCTTTGAGGGATTAAGCTGGGATTATTTGGAGTAAAAAGACAAAGATGGGCTGGCTTCCTAGACACTGATCCATCTACATCCCCACTGCAAGGTTCTGACACAGGCGGGCTGCCCACTCAGTGTCTGAAGAGCCCTGGAATGTTCTAGCTGGAAAGGACCTCAGGGATCTGTTAGTCCAAACTTCACATCATACAGGTGGGAACAGGTGAAACAGTCACCAGATGGCAGAGCCAGGCAATGACATTCATTAGGAGGCAGACAGCATTGGCAGAAACATTTGGGACATGACACTGAGTTGTTTTTTATATTATTTATTTATTTATATAACATAAGCAAGTGAGAAAACGAATCAGCCTGCCTCACAGCCCTCTGGGTGCCTGGCTAGAATAACAGCCTGTGGAGGAGGAAAGGTCAAGATTCAGATTAAACTTGAAGGAACCAAGAACCTAGAGAAATCTCCCCAGGGTAAGGACATGCTGTCCATGCCTCCATGCATCTATGTGTCCATCATCCCTCCCTCTCTCCTTCCCTCCTTCCACCCATCCATCACCCATCCATCACCCATCCATCATCCATCCATCATCCACCCATCCATCCATCATCCATCTATCATCCATCCATCATCCATCCATCATCCATCCATCATCCATCCATCATCCATCCATCCATCCATCCATCCATCCATCCATCCATCCATCCCCTATATGTGTAGGCAATGGGCAGACCACATCCTCAGTACACACTGAGCCAGTTCTTAACTGGCCAGTCCAGCAGACCAAGTTTTGTGACCCACAGCTCCCCTCTGCCTCCATGATCAGCTGGTGAAACACCTCTTGCTTGAGTTCCCACCCTGTACCAGCCCTGTGCCAGATCCTGGAGGGGATCCACAATATGTATAAAGACAGCCCTGTCCTTAAGAAACTGTCCTTGTAATTGAGGGACAGCACATTCACTCTGAAAACAGTTTGATGCACTACATGAAAATATTTGATGACATATTCAAAGGTTTGTAGATAGTAAGCAGTACTAGTAGGCAGAGGTAGAGGGGTAGATAGCTCATGTTTTACTGGAGAGGTGAGCTTTGAAAGATTTCACAAAGTGAAATAACTGAGACATATAAAGGGAGAGAAATCATGTGAATTGAGTATCTACTGTGGCTGCCAATATCCCCATTTTACAGATGAAGAAATGGAGGCACACCGAGAAGTTGATAGTATGCCTAGTGCCACAGGGAGCTTGTTTGAGCCCAGATACTCTCAGACTCCAAAGCTCCTGCTCTTTTGACTACTCTGCCTCTCGGGCTGAGGGTGGCTGCCATTAGCTCTTGTGCAGTTAATTATCTTCTTTTCCCTGCACATTGGGAAGCCTGCTGGCCATGCGCCAGGTGCTAAGTCAACGTTCGTTCCACTGGGAACCGAGTTTCCATTTCTGAGTTGTCTTTGAACGGACTGGTCTCTAACATCCATCCTTTTCCAGCACAGGAGGAGATGGGGTGGGTGGGATATTTTTATTTCTATTTCTATCTGAGAATAAGGCCCTTTAAAGTACAAGACACTTCCTGATCACAGCTGGGTCCATGGTGGAATCCGTGAAAGCTCTTCTAGGATGTCTGCCATGACACAGGTGCCTGGTTTCATAGGTAGCCAACGGAAGCTTCCAGAGGTTCTTTCACCAGCTGTTGGCATGAGCCCAGCCTTTCTCTTGGTCTGGCTCCTCCTGGCCAAATCCCTTGCAGACCGGGACCTCTAGGAGTTCCTTGTGGTCACAGAGAAGTGGCCCTGCCTGGGGATGCTTTCCTGGGGTCTGATACCCTGGAGACCTGTCCTAGGCTTTCTCTGGCCCCCACGACAAGCCTGTCTGAGCACAGAAGGGAGCGAGTGCCGCTGTTGCGTGGGTGACTTAAAATAATGAGGCCGTTGTCTTAGCAAGAGGAGACAAATAAATCACCAGGAAGGGTTTTTCACAGGTCAGCAGGTTTGGGACTCAGATACATTAATATGGAAAATTGCTTTTCCTTCTGAGGAGGGAGCTTAGGGGTGGGTGGGGTGTGAGGGCTCCGCTTCTTGGTCCGAGCTGCGTTGTTCTTTTCCCAGAGCCCCTCTGTGGGACAAGCAGGGAGTTGAGGGCTCAGTGCCCAAAACTGCTATCAAAACCCTAAGTCCATCAAACACCCAACCTAGAGACCTCCTGCCACCCCTCGCGCCCCCTGGAGGGGACTTCCTCCAACAGGTTTCTCAGGGTGTCCAGGTGGACTCTCCTCTCTTCCCTGCTCCTTCCCTATCTCCCCATCTCTCCACCTTCTCTTGGGCTGGTTCCCCCTCTGCTTTGGTGGGTCCATCCTGCCAGCTCACTTCCCCTCACCTCACGTCCTCCCAACAACCTCAGGGATGTCTCCTTCTGTATGTGTCTATGCCTCCTGCCTTCATCCCTCACTGATAGGCATCCACAGCTGGCTTTTGTAGCTGCCCTGACTTTCAGCTGGTTGGACTTCCTTGAGGAGAGGGGACTTATCGTAATGGTAAGAACTTGGGCTTGGGGTTAAACAGAGCTGACTTTGTGCTTTCATGAAAGTCCTTACTTTCTGCCTTGAGGAGGGATCCAGTGGGCACAGAGAGAGGGCTTTACGTTCTGGAGTTAGACAGCTCTGACTTTAAATCCACTTTGGGGACTTGAAGAGGGCACTCAGACTCTCCAAGGTGCCTTTTCCTTCCATAATGGGAATAACTATAGTGTTTATCTCATCAGGTAATTGTGAGGCCAGAGTGGTTATACCACACCCACTTCTGAGTGATGCTTTGTTTGTCCTCACAGCTCCATCCGGTGAGTGCCTCCATCCAGGCGGGGGAACTGACCCTTAACAACAGCATTTCACTGTTTTCCTCTCAGGACGGTTCCCTATGGCCTTGTTTTAAAGACAGGAAAATAACAGTTCAGAGATGCAAAGGCACCTGCCTAAGAACACACAGCTAATAAGGGACAGAGCTGGACTCAGACCTGGTTGCCTGGTTCTAGCCTGCCCTGGTTCAGTTTCAGAATCAGAATGGTCTACTCCAGCCCATGAGCCCGCAGGGAGATGGAGTGGGGTCACTGTGGTCGGCTGGTCCTCAGGCAGGGCTGCAGGGGATGCTAATCTGGCAGCTGAAGATGAAGAGGATTAGATGTGGGGCCACGCTGAGCCTGGGCGTCCTGCCAGAGCTGCCAATACCAAGTTGCCTTTTGTCGTTCGCTCCCTTTGCCTGATTTAATACAACCTTAAATAATCATGGGTCAGGGGGAAGGGGGCTGAGAAAAAACCCCAGCCAAGATTCTGTGTAACAATCTCATCAAACCTGGCGTTTTCCCTTTGCTATTTGAGAAGCAATTTCTCCTGTGATGTAAACATTTTTTTTTATGATGATTCTGAGCTGAGTGGCATCAGGAGCTGCTGTTCAGTGCTTCCCTCCAGCTCCCTCTGGTCCTAGAAGGAAGGCAGAATAGGGCCTGTAACCATGGCAATTCTCTAATGTTCTTCCACCATAAACCATAAACATAGGGGGAGTCTTCATTATGGCTTCTTCAAGTAGAAAACAGAGCTTTTCCTGACTGGAGCAGGGCAGGGGAGTGGGAAGAGAGGAGGAGAGACATTAGTTGTTTTTTTTTTTCTCCGTTGAGATGTATTGCATCAAAATTGGCTCAGTCCAAAGCATGGTTCCAGAAATTAAACAAGACACAGATAGGGGAATCCCCTTAAATAATTGTTGAAGGCAGAGAGGGAGGCAGGGAGAGAGTGATGTGGAGTGTAAAGGATTCGGGAATACTGTTGGGTGGCCAGTTGGGCCCACATTATGAAAAGGGTTCAAGTTCTGACCTAATAACAGGCTCATTGGAAGAGAGAGAGGATGTATGGAGGGTCCTAGCTGAAGGCTGGGGTGATGTCTTATCTTCCTTGTATCCTAGTGCTGGGTACTTGGTCCCTGAATAGTCAGCATCAGTAAGTGTTTGTGGAAGAAATGAAGGGATGAGGATGAGTGGATCAAGTTTACTAACTTCTGGGGGTGGTCCTAATTATATCGAGGATATAAATACAGTGAAATCTATGAATTCTTCCTCCAAAATTGTACTCAGGAAAACACACATTTTATGTGCCATCAGACTTACTAGTGATTTCCTGGCTGCATTAACCTCTAGATGCCCTTGAGCATTTGTTAGGTAGGATCACCAGTGAGAGAAGAGTCTGCTATGCTGCCTGGTTTCCCCAGGGTAATTGAGAACAGGTGCTCTGAAGAGGCAATCATATTTCTAATTCCAAGGGCTAGGAAGATAATCAGGGTTCACCCAGACCCTTTTGAGCCTGGGAGCTTCAAGTGAAATTCCACTCCAGACACCTGCACACAGACAGAGTTTAGATCCTCTTCCATGAAGAGGCGTGGAGTGTGGACCCTGACCCAAAGCCTCTCAGCGTTTCTGTCACATTAGATGCTGTCACATTAGGGCTCTCCTGGCTTCATGTGGTTTTGGTGCTACAACTAGTCCTGCCGATTTCTCACCATCATGAGCCATACTCCTGTCCACACCTGCAAGAGTCTCATCTATTCTTACAGTTTTAAGGACTGACCAATTGGGGAAGCAGAGACCTACGTCTCATTATCTTTGAGTCCTCAGGCTTAGCAGAGTTTTGGGGTCCAGATACAGGCTTGGATTAGGGGACCTCTCGAATCCTCTTCAGCACTATCATGCTGGGATTCTAGTACCTCTGCGTCCTCAGTATCACTGTCCAGCATTATGAAAGCAGTTTACTACAACATAAAAGAACACTATGTTAGACGCCCATCACTGATCCTGGATTTCTTGCTCTTGGCTAGAGAGCTAAGGGTCCTTTCCTTTTCAGCCATCAAACGTCATTCTTGTGCCGAGATGTTCCCTCCCCTGCACAGTATTCCTGCAGGGAATGTGCCAGAATGTGTCACTTCCTCCTGTTCCCAAGCTCTTTGCTTCACATTCAAATGTCACCCTCTTTATGGACTCACTTGTTTCCTTTATTGGGTTGTAAATTCTTGGAGGGCAGAGATTGGATCCAACTCAACTGGCATCCCATAGTGCCTTGCATGTAGTGGAAACTCAGCAAATGTGTGACGTGGTGAGTAGCTGATAGTTCCCTTATTATTGGGAGGTGAGCTTACCCCCTTTCTATATCCATGCCCCGTGCCAGTACCATGTCACTACAGTTCCTCTCACAAAGGTAGATTTTGTATTCCTGCCCTTTGACCTTGGGTTTGGCCACTGGACATGCTTTGGGCTAATGGGGATGCTAGTAGACATGGTGCAGGCAGAGGCTTGGGATGTGCTGGTGCAGTTGACTTGCCTTCCTGTACTTCTTTATATCACCTGACTCCCCCCCAAAAGCCCCCCGCCCCCATCCTCCCTCACCCTTATAAGGATGAGAAACTCCTGGAGCAAAGCTGCCCTAGGTAACCTGCAAACTTATGAGAAAATACATGCCAACTGTTGATGCTCACTGGGATTGGGAGGTTGTTTGTAATGTAGCAACAGTTCATCGTACAATTGTTAACCTACAGTGTCGACTGAAAAACATAGAAGGCTGTGAGATGTGAGTTGTTTTTAAGGGATAACATGGACATTTTAGGAAGAATGGAACATGAAGAAATGGTTGGTTATTCCCAATATGGAGAACTCAAGGGAAGTGGAGGAGGTGTAAAAATTTCCCCAAACATCTTCCTCTCTAAGCCAAGCCCGTTGCTGTGAAAACCCGAATGATGACGGCTTCTGTGGAGGAAAAAAAAACTGGGCTTCTTTGAAAAGCAGCCCATTTCCCCATTGTTCCAGAAGGTGTTGTTTCCTGCTGCTGACTTCTGTGAGTAACCCTGCAGCCCAGAATAACGCCTGTGTGCACACAGGCTGTGGATCTCAGACAAAGTCTGACGTGGATGCCTTTTAGAAAATTGGACTTTTCCATCATTCTGTCATGACGTTCCCTGGCCGGTTTCATTGCATTACTGGTGCTATAAAGGGCTGGGACACCAGAGGTGAGGAAGCCTAATTTGGTTCCCCCTTGCCTGTGGCTTGAGGAGTTTCACATAATGCACTCTCTTCTAAATCTGGAGATGCCAGAGCATGGTGATAGCCAGACTTCTCACCCACTTCCAATCCACAGCCCTTCTCCAAGGAACTAGAGCCAGCCCACTGCTGGAGAAGGATTGGGCACAAAAGTCACCTGTAGGGCTTTGTGGTGACCCACCAGCTGAGACAGTAGTTTTCAATTATCAAACCTCTACTGACCACCTGCGATGTGCCAGGCATTGCTAGGCATCAAAGCAACCCCCCTGCTCTCATGGGCATTATGATCCAGAGTTAAGACAGACACTGATAACTATTCACATAAATAAGTGTAAATGTGTAACTATGACAGGTTCTATACATGGACCTACACGGGCTATGAGAGCTAATAATAGAGGTATTTGACTTTGGGCATCAGAGCTGGGAAATGATTCTGAAACCATTTAAAAAGTCTGTCTTATCAGGGCCATAGCTACTCCCTATGGAGTCTTTGTGCAAATCAGAAAAAGGCACCCCACCTAACAGGAGCCCTTGTGTGGTGAGCACCCTGCAGGAGTACACAGTGGCCCTGTTCTTCAGCCCCACATCCTCTGTTCTTTCTTTTTTTTAAAAAATTGATTTTTTATTGATTAATATATTACATATGTGTCCATATCCCCTATTGCCTCCCTTCTCCTGTACATGCCCTCACCCTCCTACTATCTCTGTCCATTGGTTAATTCTCAGCCATGTTCCCACAGCTTTGGATGTGGGTCTGGACCTGCTTGCCTGACTGCATGGCCAGGGCTTGTTGAGGAGCTCATGTTAGGTACCTAAGGTGGAATTCTGTTCCAAGTGAAGGGACAAAAGATGAAGTTGTGAGAGCATCTCCTTCTCTGGTACAGAGTTTATTGTTTTCCTCTTCTAACCATAAATACCTGGCATTCTGATGAGTGGAAAAATATTTGTTATGTTACCTGATCTGAGGTATGGCTTGGGAAGACAGGCATTGATAGATATTCACATTAGTAAGTGTAAATGTGTAACTATGACAGGTTCTACACATGGGACCTACACAGTTTTGCCCTGCCCAAACTGATGTCGGGAAGGAGGGGGTGTTTTTCAAAGCATCAGGTACAGGAGTCTTCAGATCTATGTTGGTGGTTTCCACAGTAACGTCATGGCCCACCT
>NC_137783.1:16552183-16776721 GCF_963455305.1 Plecotus auritus | reverse complement strand
CCTTACCTGATTGGGATAGACTGAGTCAACTGTGCCTTCTTTCTTCTCCACCTTCTTGGGTGTCTAGGTTTTGGTCTTCTGTTGGGTCTTGGCTGACTTGGGCCCCTCTCCTGATGAAACATCCACATGATATCCTCTGCTCTGCATGATGCCTCACAGGGAGAAGGCAAAGGACCACAGCAGACCCCAGTACAAGCATCTTAGATCAGGAGGCTAAAATCATACTTGCAAGCTTGCTCCTTCCATCTCTCGTAGTTACGATGGGGTATGGTTGCTGTGCCGGGAAGATGAGGGAGGGGATTGCGGGTGCAGAGGCTGCTTTCACCTACACATGAAACGTTGTATGAGTTTCCAAAGGAGCTGGACTTGTGATAAGGTAAAGCCTGCCCCCTTGATGCCAGCAGCCTCAAAAAAGGTCTCCCAGGTTTCAGTCCACCAAACAGGTCTTGCGAGAAGCCAGTGCTATAAGCTAGGGGAGTCCAGAGGCATCCCAGGAGGAGGAATGATTCTGTGTAAATCCTAAAACACTGGAATGAGTGGAAAGATCTTTCCTGCCTCTAAGTTGAGAGTGGGGATCCGAAGGGGGCGGTCAGGAATGCAGCCCAGAAAATGGCCCTGTGCCCTCTGTGTAAATGGACATCAGCCTGGAGTGCAGGTGGAGAGCTCCGGCGCTGCATCTCCTGTGGTTGAATCCTTGCTCTATCACTTTCTAGTTGTATGACCTTGGGATCATTTCATCTTCTGAGCCTGTGCTTCCTCAGTTGTCAAATGTGGACAATACCAGATCCTGAGGGAAGTACATGAGGGAATGCGCACAGTGGGCTTGGGAACATGGCACAGGTCCTACAAATACTGGTGGTTATCTTTTTTTTTATATATATATATATATTTTATTGATTTTTTACAGAGAGGAAGGGAGAGGGACAGAGAGTTAGAAACATCGATGAGAGAGAAACATCGATCAGCTGCCTCTTGCACAACCCCCACTGGGGATGTGCCCGCAACCAAGGTACATGCCCTTGACCGGAATCGAACCTGGGACCCTTCAGTCCACAGGCCGACGCTCTATCCACTGAGCCAAACCGGTCAGGGCCTGGTGGTTATCTTAACTGCATTTTCAGGTGAGCGAGTTTCTGGGTATTTGAGTGTGCAGAGAGTTAGACTTTTGGGGGGAATTAAGAAACATCTCAGGAGTGAGGGAGGAGGGTTGGAGGAGGGGTGCTGTGGCAAGCAAGTTAGGAGCCAACATATCTTTGCTCCTAAGTATTTATGGAAACAGTCTTTGAATAGTTGGAGGCCATTTTTCATTATCATATTTCCTAGAGAAATGACTCCGTAGCTAAAATCTGAGGCAGGAAAGGACACTGGATTCCATTTTGATTGCTTTCTTATGAAACTGCTAGTGAATGCCCCCCAACCAGCTCCTCCTTTTGGGAGATGTGAATGCAAGAGCAATAATCCCACCTTACTTTCTAAAGTAAAAGAGGGCAAGAGAGAGGGAAGGGACAGGAGGCCAGGCGGGAGGAAAAGGGGAAGGAAGGGGGTTGTGGGAAGGCTCTAGCAGGACCCCTGGCTGGCAGATGTGGGGTCAGCCTGGACCGAGGGGGTCCTGTCTGTGCCTGTCAGGGCTCTGAGGAGCATCTTCCCCATCTGTCCCTGCCCCACTTTGCTATTTTCTCCCCATTGAGGCCGAGGCCGAGGATATTGAAAAAGGCCAGCCTCTGCTCCACCACTGGGTTACCTTGGGTTAGCCCTGTTCCTGTCTCTGTGCCTCAGTTTCCCTTTCTGAGAAATGAGGCAGGGACTGTGTCTTTTGCAGAGCTGGGCAAATGAGGTAGGAATACTATTCCTATTTTATGGACCAGAAAATTGAGACATAGAGAGGTTAAGTCATTTTCCCAGAGCCACACAGCATAGCTTTATATTTGTAGACTCTATGCTGTGCTGTTTAATGTGAAGTGAAACAGTAAGAATGTCCACAGATGCACAAACAGTGCCGTGGGAGCTCAGAGGAAGGCATCCCACATGAGCTCAGGACCCTGGGAAGGCTTTATGCAAGTGTGGTATTTGAGCTGGAAGGTAGGTAGACTTTTGAGAGCTTGGTATTTGTCCAGAGGGGTGGCTGCAGGGTAGGTGGTCTGCTGAAGGAGTCTGAGGAGCCAAGGCACAGCGATGAGAAAGGGTACCTGGGGGAACAGGAAGCGATTCAGTGTGGCTGGGTCAAAGGGTATGTGGAGAGGTGGGGGGCAGAGAAGGCAGAAAAAGTAAGTGGGACCAGTCTGGGAAGGATCCCGGATGCCACTGAAGGCCTCCTGGTGGGCTGTGAGTAGGGGCAGAGAGACAAAGAGGAAACTGAAGTGGGCCTGGTCTGCCCCTGTGCTTGTGGTTCATCTGACATTGGGGACAGGGAGGCAGGTCTGACTCTGCCGGGTGTGAGTAAAGCAGTTTATTGGGGACAGGGGACAACCCATCTGACTGTAGTCATACTCCTGGGTTACCCCTTGACAAGGCTCGCCACTGCCATGGGGCCCACCAGGTGGCCAGCTGAGGCCACTCATCAGACTGGACACTCCTCTGAGCCGGCTGGACCGCTCACTCCCCTGATAAAATCCATGAGTATCCATTCTTCTCCCGGCACAGAATTTACCCATCAAGTGATTCCTGTGCTTGCATTGACCAGCAATTTTCAGATAGGCCTTATTTAGAGACAGAACAAGAATGGGAGAAAATTGACCAGCAATGTTTAGATATGCCTTATTTAGAGACAGAGCAAGAAATGGTAGATGGTGCTCCTCAGACTCCTTCAGCAGATCACCCACCCTGCAGCCACCCCTCTGGACAAATACCAAGCTCTCAATGAGAGAGAGAGAGAGAGAGAGAGAGAGAGAGAGAGAGAGAGAGAGAGAGAGAGAGAGAGAGATGATGTGGCTGAATTTGCGGCATGGAGTGTCTGCGGGAGAGGTCTCGGGAAGGAGGCATGGTGGGGGAGGCAGAGAGCAGCTGAGAGAACATATGAATCCCGTCACTGTAAGTGAAGATTAAATGGTGGAGAGAATGAGGCTTTGCTGGCAGCCACTGGATTAACAGCTTGTAGATTGCAATAATCAGTTTAAAGTTGAGTTTATCACGCATGCAGAGAAACCTGCCTCTTTAAGATGAGCTATGCCACTGTTGCTGCAAATGGTTGAAAGTCAGGAGGGCGATCTGCAGCCTGGAGAGGCTGCCCCTCGGAGAGGAATCGCCCACTCCTGCAGCAGCAGGCTGGGGGCAGCCATCTGGAGGACAGATCCTGTCTGGCTTAAATCCACAAAATTGAATTGATTTGCCCCAAGAAAAGGTCGCTGTGACTTCTGGGATAGTGACTGAGAAGAGCGGGTTCAAGATGCACCTGCCATGCCCCTCAGCCAACAGAGTAAAACTCTTAAGTCCTTGCTTGGCCCAGAAGCCTCAGCCTTCCTTAGGGTCTCCTGAGCCCATGTATAGCCCACTTCCTAAGCTTTTCCCACAGCGGCCTCTCTTCCTTGGACCTACTCTTGATCAACCCCACCTCCCTGAGCAGAGTTTCTGCCTAAAGCTCTCATCCTTGTTTTCACCGGTCCAAACTATTCCCTCTCAACAACTCCAAATGGAATTCAAACTCCTCCACTAGAAGGCCTCTGATGCCCCACTTCCTCCCCAAGTGGGAAGATAGCCTCTCTGCTCTGGTGGGGCCCATCACCTTTTCCTTGTGTTATAACACGTGGGTGGTTGTCAGGTGACTCTTATTAGGGTGTAAGCTCCAGACGGTAGATGGTGCACCCAGTTCTCCTTGTGTCTGGTTGGCAAGCACCTTGCCCATGGCAACCACACTGTCTGTTCAGTCTTGGTTTTCCCATCACATTCTTTCACCTACAGTGGCCAGCTCACTGTGCCCCAATGTACTGTGAACTTTCACACTTCTGGGCCATTCATTCATTCATGAATGCATTAAGCATATATCTTTTGAGTGCCTACTATATGCCAGACTACTACCCATCCAGGATCCAGGGTTGAGCACATGACCTAGACCTGGCCAATCAGAGCATTCCATTCTCCTGGCCACACAGATTAGTTATAGATGGCAGGTGACACCAGTCACACCATTGAAACTCAAATCTAAGACTTCTGTGGGAAGCAGCATGTACTTTCCTCTGGAGTTGCTTAATAACAGATATCAGCTTGGAGCTTCGAGGGGCCACCCTGGAGGAGTGAGAATCATGTCCCACCAAGGAAAGCATATCTGAGAGTGAGAGAGCTAGAGATTCTTGGTGATATCATTTGAGCACCTAGATCCAGCCATACCTGAACTACCCTTGGCCTTTTCATTTATATTAGCCAATCAGTTCCCTTTTCTGCTTAAGCCAGTTTAAATGGGACTTCCACAACATAACATAAAGGTAACACACGGGCCTTTATAAATGTGAAAACCAGTCTTTGTCCTCCTGGTTGTTCTAAAGCTGGGTCTAGAACATCCTTCACTCTCTTGTTGCCAGGAGGTGGTGGGGTTGCTTGCTTGTCTGCTAACCTCTCTGCCTGGCCTTCAGGCCCTACATGGTGGAGCCTCCTGCTTTATCTAGGAGCAGGCCTGAGGTGGGTCCCCTTTCACATCTCCTGGAGTTCACTGGCTTAATGCAGATCGAATGATGGGCTCTGGATGGTGGAAGGAAGCTGAGTTGAGACCACAGCTCATTCTTGCTCAGCTCGGTTAATAATCAAGTGTTAGTATCCACCAGCATTTGAACACGAGCAGTTTCTTTTTTGGTATTGGGTATATATTTTTGTCATGCCTGCAATTGTTTTCATATTGGGTTTTACTTTGGTTGCCTTCCCTCTTCGGTCCCTTGAGATCCTGAGGTCCCATCATTGCCCCAGGGACTGAGCATGTTCCTGCACTTTTAACGAAGTCTGCAATGGGTGTATTTTTAGTTGGCTTGTTTGCATCTGTTCTTTCCCTGTTGCTCACCTGATTGACACCCGCTGGGTGAGAGGCACAGGGGCCTAACTTGGCTATGGGAGAGATTTGGCTATAGTGGCTGGCTTCACAGCACCCTGCTATTCTGTTCTCCCTGGCTAAGGGCCTGGAGATTTCCACCTCTTTTAGCTCCCCTAGGTTCCTTTGTTCAAATGGACTGCGAGGAGGTGAACTGCGCTTGTTCACCACCTTTCCATGGCCAGTGGGTGAGAGAAACCAGAGGCATCGCTGTGAGAGAGAACCCTCCCTGCGTTCAGGCTGGACAGTCTGTGGAGACAGGTGTTTCCAGGGTGCACTCGTCTGGCGTGGAGAGGCCTCTCACAGTACAGGCAGCGTGTGGAGACAGCCCTTGCTCTCTGTTGGAGTGCCCCGGAGCCTGTTGCTAGAGGCAGAGATTAAGGAGGCAGCTCAGGCTTCGGCAGGAAGCAGATGTCACCCTCACGAGGGGAAGAGTGCAGAGAGTTTATAAGGGGACAGACGGTTCACAAGGGAGTGGGCAAGTCAGAGGGAACCAGCAAGGAATGTGCAGCACCTCGGGATTAGTAACAGCAAGAGACTGTTACCACACTCGCTCCGAACCCGTGACCTGAATACTCAGTACACCCCGAGAGAGGAATGGCAGCAGCTAGGGCTGCCCCACAGCAGCTCTGACCACACTCTCTTCCCACCCTCTGGTCTCCTGTTGGATCCTCCTGAACCCAACCTGTAAGGGAGTCCTACTGACCCAGGCCATGGATGCCAGCCTCCTGGGGGCACAAAGCCAGCTGGAGGGGGTGGAGAGTGGACCTGGAGGAAAAACAGACAATCCCCAACTCTTTAGTTCTATCTCCTGATTTCACACAGGGCTGTCTGGGATGCAAGAAGCAGGTCCAATCATGGTTACTTCAAGGAGAAGCAGGTGATGAGACTGGGAGCACAAAGGTGGGAATGCAGGAGGAAGCTGGAATCTTTGAAGACCCCTTAAAAGCTCCCCAGGGAGACTGTGTGGATGCTACATGGGTGGCAGGAGGAACAGATGATCTGCCAGGCCCCTCCCCATCCCAAGCTTGGCCTTTAGCTTCGTGGTAAAGAGGCGAAGTTGTCTCGGTCTGTGCAAAGACTGACAAAGCTGGACTTTGAACTATTTGTAATGCCTGCCAACTCCCACTCAAGGTAAAAAGTAATGCATGCCCATTGCAACAAGCCAAACAACACCGAGCCCTGCAAGGAAAAACTCCCATGCTTCCTCCACCCCCTATCCCAACCCCTAAACCGAGAAAACAAGCATCCATGGTTTGGTGCACAGCCTTCCTTCCTCTCCTTTATGCTCACTCAAACATCCTATCTAATAAAAGAGTAACATGCAAATTAACTATCACTCCACTACACCACAAGCCACGCCCACCAGCCAAGGAGCAAGTATGCAAATTAACCCAACCAAGATGGCTGCGGCCACGGACTGAGCAGGAGGCTTGGGTTTCCCTGGTAATGGAGGAAGCCAAGCTTTCAGCACACCCTGGCGGGCCTAGGCCTCCACTCAAGGCTACAAAGTTTCAATTATAGAAGATAAATAAATCCCAGATCCCAGGGCTTCTGCTTGGGTCACTGGGGGGCATGGCCGGCCTGCAAACCACCACAGGCCCCTCACCCAGGCCACCCCACACCCCAAGGGAACCCCCACCCTGATCCAGGACACCCTTCAGGGCAAACCACCTGGTCCCCACCCGTGCACCAGGCCACTATCCTAATAAAAGAGTAATATGCAAATTGACCATCACTCCAACACACAAGATAGCTGCCCCCATGTGGTCAAAGATAGATGCCTCCATGTGGACACAAGATGGCCACTACAAGATGGCCAGCAGGAGAGGGCAGTTGGGAGGGACCAGGCCTGCAAGGGAGGGCAGTTGGGGGTGATCAAGCCTGCAGGGGAGGGCAGTTAGGGGTGACCAGGCTGGCAGAGGAGGGAAGATGGGGGCGATTGGGCCTGCAGGGAAGGGCAGTTGGGGGGGACCCAGGCCTGCAGGGGAGGGCAGTTAGGGGTGACCAGGCCTGCAGGGGAGGGCAGTTAGGGGCAAACAGGCTAGCAGGGGAGCAGTTAGGCATCAATCAGGCTGTCAGGGGAGTGGTTAGGGGGTGATCAGGCTGGGAGGCAGAAGCGGTTAGGGCAGTGGTCGGCAAACTCATTAGTCAACAGAGCCAAATATCAACAGTACAACGATTGAAATTTCTTTTGAGAGCCAAATTTTTTAAACTTCTTCGAACGCCACTTCTTCAAAATAGACTTGCCCAGGCCGTGGTATTTTGTGGAAGAGCCACACTCAAGGGGCCAAAGAGCCGCATGTGGCTTGTGAGCCACAGTTTGCCGACCACTGGGTTAGGGGCAATCAGAAAGGCAGGCATGCGAGCAGTTGGGAGCCAGCAGTCCTGGATTGTGAGGAATGTCCAATTTCCCATTAAACAGGCAATTGGACATCCCTCTAGGGGTCCCAGATTGGAGAGGGTGCAGGCTGGGCTGAGAGACCCCCCCAGCCCCATGCACAAATTTCGAGCAGCGGGCCTCTAGTATTTAAATATTTCTAAAACACCCCATCCAGTATTTTTTTTTTCTTCAAAAATGGTATCATACAATGTGCAAGACCCTGTCATCATTTTTTTTCCACTAAAAAGTGAAATGGATATCTTTTTAGGTCAATCAATACATAGAGCTCCAACTCATCCTTTTTAATCACTTCCTAATAACTGCATTTCATAGTATCCATCTATAAATACTTTGCTGGAAAAATGCACTTCTCTTTCAGTGAGCCAACATAGAGTGCTTGGTGACCTACTGGGTCAAATTACCATAAATCAGACTCCAAGTACTTCCAGTTCAGTTAGGGCTGTGAGACATGGGCATGGGATGGGAGAACCTACTGTCTCAGGGAGCTGGTCAAAGGCATAGAGGTGGTGCAGACACCAGATGCTTTAGGAAAAGTCTTGTGGGCTGAGAAGTCCTCCTGCAGGGGGAGGAAGGGTGACCTGAGTTTGACCTTGAATGAAGGGAGAGTTACTATTGCTATTTTAAGCATGTGGAACAAACACCGACTAGTGACTAGTGAAGTGTTATGAGGCAGAGGGTCTGCTAGGGCTACCCTAAGGTGAGACGGCAGTCCCTTTTAAGTGACATGGTTTGGATACACACAGAGATGAGCTAGTATTGTTGCAAATTCTTGAAACTGGTTGGTTTTCCTCAAGAAGATTAATTATCCCCCTGGCTCATAATTCTTTCACACTCTTAATTTGTGTAACCAACTATTTTCCTGGAAAGCTCATATGTCAACTCGAGTCTTGTCTGTGTCTAAATGATCACAAGTTTGAAGTCAGGCTTGTTTCTGTTAATGAGCTTTGACATGATGCCCACTGGACAGTGAAGACTGCTGGGCCCCACGCTGCTGTATCCAATCACAAGGGCCTCTCAGCACAGGCCACAGTCAGGTCCCTGCGTAGAAAAGAGCAGTGGGAGGGCAGATTGTAAGAGCATGCTGCTCTCCTGGCCACATAGTAGGTTCACTTGCCCTTGTCCTGGCCTCCCTCGTTTTGTCCCCTTGCCTTGGCCTCCTCCCTTCTTCTGCCTCCCTTCCCAGTATCTCTGATGACATTCTCTGCTTCTAAGTGGCAATCATTCTCTCCGCTCCCTACTTTTTCCCCGACTCCCAGGCACTGGAAGATTTTTCTCTATACGTAAGTTTCTGACCACCTCATGGGGACACCACTCTTTCAAGTCCCTGTCTAGGCTCACAACACTTTGATCCTGCTTCAATTTATTTCCCAAGGTCTATAGCTTGAGGACACGCTTCCTCTTCGCCTCCCCCCCCCCACCCTGCCCCCAGAACTCCTAGAACCTACCAGAATTCCTCATCCCCTTACCTTTCTGTTGCTGTAACTCTCGACTCCTTCAAGGTTTGGGGGCATAAAAATTCACCACCTTCCTCCAGCGCAAAGTTACATTTGATGAACTCTTTGTTCAGAAGACTTGAGCAATCATGACAAACCCTGATGAAGAATGAACGAGGCAGAACAGAATGCAATCCCCTCCAGATAGGAAAAACTCCCAGTTATGAACAATGAGAGGGAGGCAGATTCTAGTCTTAAAGAGGTGGTGCTGGGAATTGCTTTTCCTCTCACGGCGCCGAGCTGCTGAAATATCTCCCCTCATTATTGGGAACCTATATAAAGCTGGTAAACTTTTATGGCAGGCATATTACAGCTTTACCTCCAAATACTCCCTGCCCCCCTACACTCCGCAGCGCTGAGGGATGGATTTCATATTCAATTTGCTCCTGCCATTCGGGCCTTCTTTGAGCAGGGAGAGCAGTGGGGAATAACTCTGGGAGCCCCCAGTCCTCACACAGCCTCATGCGCTCCAGGGCTGCCCTAGGGAAAGCAGAACCTCCCTGCTGTTAGCACCCTGTCCCCTGCACTCGGAGGGAGGGTGTTTTCCTTGGTTAGAGGTGAGGAAGGGGTGGAGATTTCCAGTGGGTGATGCTTGCAGAGGGCTCAGGGAGCATCAGTTCAGGGGGCTTGCTTTCCCAAGGGGGACTTAGCCTTCGTGGTAGAGGTGGCCCCAACAGTCCGCAGCTGTAGGAGGACTGCTTGTTGGTAGAGATGACCCAGACAGAGATGCTCCTTCATGCTCTCAACCAAAGAAGAATTCCAAGTTCAGGAACAGTGAATCAACCACATCACACATCTGCCTTGAAATTCTTCCTGGGGGGCTTCTTATCCTCTGCTATTGCTTTAAGAGGAGGGTTGGCCCTAGAGCTGGGCCTTATGGTTTTTGTCCTCATTTAATTAATGCTTTAAAAACATATTTTTATTTATTTCAGAGAGGAATGGAGAGGGAGAGAGAGGTAGAAACATCGACGATAAGAGAGAGTCATTGATCGGCTGCCTCCTGCACACCCCACACTGAGGATCAAGCCTGCAACCCGGGCATGGGCCCTGATCGGGAATCGAACTACGACCTCCTGGTTCATAGGTCGAACCCCTGAGACACGCCCACCGGACTGTCATTTAATTTAGAAACACCTACCTGCCTGATCTCTGGCTGTGTCTGAAACTCCAGTGCTTCTTAGTGCCTTTTTGTTGAGGCATTTCTCTCTTTAGGTTCCTTTTTAAAGAGCAAATATTCTGTACCTTCAATGGAATATAGACATCTATGAGTTCATGACACATCCATATGCATTATTAGATTATCAAATACTTTCTCTCCAGTTTACTGAGAATATATCCGAGGGGTGGTAGGTGTTAAGAGTCAAATGTCAGAGGGCACTGCTTTCTTTGAATTGTGAGATGCTGCCTTATACCAGGTCTGGGTGATGTCCATGGAGGATCTGGGCAACCAGGTCCTCCCTAGGGGCAGCACTTATAGAGCAGGCACGGGGGAAATGTTTCTAGATGGGCTGGAGCCAAAGGCAGATACTAACTGCTCACATTTATCGAATATTAATATGTTCCAGGACCTCACATGTGCATTAGCACATTTAATCCCAAGAGCACCTGTGACATATGTGTTACTCTTATCCCCCTTTTATGGACAGGGCCTAGGGAAATTAAATCACTTGCTCAAGGCCATACAACTAAAGAGTGCCAGAGGCAGGATCCAAACATGGGTAGTGTCACCCCAGAACCCGCACTCTCTCTCTCTCTTTTTCTTTTTGCATAGTTCACAAACATAAGACTGTGAAAGGATAAAAGATTGGAAAATACTTACAACTCTAAGATTCTACTTGAGGTTTTCTCATTCATATAGCAATGCTGATACTTTGCATGGAACATATCTACCCTCTGCTAAGTACTTCCACGTACATTAACTTTGTGGGGTCGTCTGTGGGGGGACAGGGTCTGAACACTGGCTGGCCAGGGCCTTTGAACGCTGCTGTATAAGAAGGGGAACATTATGCCCTGGCTGGTGTGGCCCAGTTGGTTGAGTGTTATCCCATGACAATCAGGGTACATGCCCGGGCTGTGGGCTCTATGCCAGTGTAGGGTATGCAGGGGCAGCTGATGGATGTTTCTCTCTCACATTGATGTTTCTCTCTACCTCTCCCTTCCTCTCTCTCCAAAATCAATAAAAACATATTTTAAAAAAGAAGGGGAACATCATGACTAAGGGAGAACCGACCCTCCAAGAGTCTCATAAAACTTTAGGCAGGGCTCCCACACGCTCTCTTTAAGTCTTATTCTTGGCTTCTCTCCCCTTGGGGTTCAGCCATGAATGTTGGGACCACAGACCTGGAGAGTTCTCTTCCAGAATAAAGAGGCCCCAGCTGAGAGGCAGCCAGAGCAGACCTGGGTCAGGTTTGGGATTCTAGCTTAAGTTTTATTTTTTTTTTAAGTCATGGTCTAATCATCTTGAGCACTAGCCTAAGCCCCATTGGGTCAGTTTGGGGTGGTGGTGATGGAGAGGGACTGATTGGAGCTGGATGCCGTGTGTTCACAGGCCTGGCTTCATTGCTTCCTTGTTCATTCCATCACTCATCTATTCATGCAGAAATGTTGTGGGTGGTCATTTTGAGCCTGGTCCTGTGTGGACATGGACAGGGGACCGGGCAGGGCCAAGACAACATCCCTGGCCTTAAGGAGCTCCCAAGCCTTTTGGGGAGGCAAAGTTGCCATCAGAAACAACTGATCTATAGCCAGAGCTAAGGCAGGGAAGAAGGTGGTAGAAAGCTCCCAGAGGTGACAGAAGGACAGCTGTTGGAGAGTGACAGGGGCCCTGACTATTTTAAACTCTATCCATCCTTTAAGACTTGGTCTAAACACCTCCTCCTCTTTGAAGCCTTCTGGGATTTTGCACTTACTAGATCTCTCTCCCTTCTGGGCTCAGTCAGCTTTTCTGTTCTCTCACACTGCTTAGCATTGTTCTTTGCTTGAGTTTTTCCTTGCATTTCTCATCTGGACGATGGCAGAGCCCACGGTTACTCCCATCTTCTGTCTACCTCTGGCAGTACTTTTCAAAATTCTTTGTGAAGTCATATCACCTGGGGAACTTGTTAAAATGCAGATTTGGATCCAATGCATCTTCTATGGAGCACGAGATTCTGCGTGTCTAACAAGGTCCCAGCTGATCCTCATCTTGATGGCCTGTGGATTGTGTTGTGAGTAACAAGACTCTACACTACAGTATTAGACACAGACGGAGCTTTTCAAGCTAATTTGTTGATTTATTAAATGGTTACTGGGCATGCCACTTAGTTTGTCTGCATTTCTTTTTTTCTTTAAGCCAAAGAGGACATTTTTTGAGGCTTGACAAATGCCAGGCTTCTGTACTGCCATTTCCCTTTCCTGCTCCCTTGGCTGACATTGAAGATAGTATTCTTTCCCACTGAGCGTGAACATGTCCTGTGGAGGAGGATTTTCTCAACATGGTGCCCTAGAGCAGCGGTCGCCAACCTTTTGGACCACTGGTTGGCAACCACTGCCCTAGAGAACCACTTCTGGTCCAGCACAGTTGGCTTGAGGATGCATCCTGTTTGCCATCCTGGATAAGTTGTACCTTATGGTCTCTTCTAATAGAGTGATTTGGGTTGTGGGGAAGCTGTCCTGGGTGCTATCCAGAGGTGCTCCAGAATGTGGTGCCTACCCTGGGGGTAAAGGCATTGCTACCTCTGGAGACCCTCATGCTAGAGAAGCCCTCATTCCAGGTCTGGGAAGTTGAGAGGAGAAGCAGGAAGATAGAGAACAGGTTCTGGAAGGGAATGATGAAGTCAGGTGTTCTCAATCATGACTGCACATTAGCATCGCTAGAAAGCTGTAACAAACAGTGGTGCCTGGAGCTACTCCAGGATATTACATTGAAAAATCTCCCAGGTGAAGCTGATGTGCAATCAGGGCTGAGGAACACTGCGCCCATATGGTCATGCTGAGATGTGCCAGGAGCTTGGCTCACCTTCTGTCCTGGGTGCAGAGAAGCCGAGCCCTCACCTTCTTCCCCCAACTGGCTGCTCCAGGGCTGGGATAAGGCAAGCTCTTGGAAGTAGCTCCTGTTCAGGGTGCTTTCTGGTTAGAACTGATCCCATCTCGAGAGACCAAGTCAAAGGGAAAGGATTTGAGAGAAGACAGCAACTCCCATCCTAGTCCTTGTTTTGCTTACATTGGATCCATCCTCAAAAAACCGAGGTAAGATAACCCCTTCTCAGGCATGAGTCTAGCTTGGGGGAGAACATTATTGTTATTATTGACCCTGTTGATCTAGACTGGCTTTTCTCATTGTCTGAGTTTTGTGGGGGGACCTTTTCTCCTTCCTGGTTGAGGGCTTGGAGAAAGGAAGCAGCCCTATTCATATGCATCCTCCCTGGAACCTTAACCTTCAATGTTGCCCTTCTTCTCTCATTTTCCTTCCTGATATGCACACCCTAGCTCTTCCAGCTCCCAATCCTGCAGAGCTCAGCTATTTGTTCAAATGAAAGGGTTGAATCAAACTGATTCCCAGTAACGTGCGGATGACTGAGCCTGCTCATACCCCAGGCCTCTTGGATTTGAAAAGAGGCAGCTTGCTGTCCTAGAATATCTATAGTTAGTGGAATTCCAAGTAATAGATGAAGAGGCTTCAAACCCTTTCCCGGTCATTATTGGGGGAGATTGGTGGGGCTTTTTAGAGGGGGAAGGGATGGTATTCATATGTTCTCTTGTGTAGATGTCTCCGGTAATGGTGAGAACAAGGTGTTATTCAAAAACAAGCCAAATACCTGGAGAAGAGCAGTCCATGCCTCCTTCCTTTAAAAAAATAGGGCAAAGGTGGGGCAGGGGGCGGTCTGCTTTAGGCAGCTTAGCATATTTCTAATTATAGTGCCCATTTGTAACCAAGACTTTGGCCTTCCAAGAAGACTTGATTACAACATTCACAATTCATTGGTAGTCAGTCTATTACCGATTCAATGATTTCTTTAGCCAGGGAAGGAAACTTGATCCTTTAAAAATGGATTTTTCACATTAGAATAGCAAAAGCAATTAGTTTTATTTTTAGCTTGGTTAAGCAAGAACTCTAATGAAGCTGAAAGGAGGGGTTTTTTTTTCACTTTTTTTCTCTCTCCTATTCTCCGCGTTCCCCCCCACCCCCACCCCCACCCCACCGCTGCCCCGGAGGTGCTTTGGGAGAATTCAATGCAGAAGTTTGCCCCCTGCTGCCCCTGGGACTTTGTGGGGGTGCCTCTGGCTGCTTTAGGAAACCTGCAGAATGAGAAGTTTGCAAAGGTGGAGAGTGGTTTTCAGAACTTTGTACTTGACCTGGTATTTCCCCAGGCCTAGATTCCTACCTCAACTCTCTCTCTCTCTCTCTTTTTTTTTTTTTAATTTTATTTTATTTTTAATTGTTTGAAGTATTACAAATAGTAGTACATATGTCTCCTTATTTTTTCCCCCATTGACCTCCCCCCGGCCTCCCCTACCCCCCCCCCCCCAGTACATGCCTTTACTTGTCCCCCCCCCCACCAGTGTCTTGTATCCATTGGTTATGCTTATATGCATGCATACAAGTCCTTTGGTTGATCTCTTACAGCCCCCCCCCCCCCCCCGCCCCCCGCAACCTCCCCTGCCTTCCCGCTGTAGTTTGACAGTCTGTTCAATGCTTCGTGAAGGTGGGAGTGGAAATGTGTGTAGGGGGAGCTTGGCAGACTTTGTCCCTAAACCCCACATTATATCTGGAGATTCTGGCATGAAAAGCTGATAATAATATACTTAGCATTCAGGGCCCTTGTTCCTACAGTATGGGCTCAACTTACCATTCCCAGCCTTGTCCTCCCAGCGTCTCTGCACAGACCCTGGCTCCAGCCAGAATGATTGACACCTGGACATCAGTGGGACCGCACACATTTTACATTCACTTTCTCGACTACCTCCAAACCCTGGAGCTCTCTTTCCTCTGAATGCTTGGGGGCCAACTTGTGCCTCTAAGTGTGAATTCCTACATAGTGTTGGTCACATGCTGTCTTGGACTAGCAGTTGATTATTACCCAGTCAGGTGCCTACAGGATCCAGGGAGGTGGCTTAAACAAAGCAATGCTGATTGTAGTGAGAACTGTGGGGACCTGCAGAGTGCAGGCTCAGATATAGCCTCTCTCCAAGCAAAAAAGGCAGTTTTCATGTTGAGCTTTCGGTCTGCTGTTGTCAGACTTTCTAGTTTTTAAGAGCAGCTAGATATTTAGATTTTGATATGTGAAGGGTCCTGATTTTTCATTGTTGGAATGAATTCAATTTTCTTTAAAACTTGTGGGCCCTAAACCCACATCTGTTTTGTTTCCTCAACTTTAGGCTTTGAGACCAGAACCCACAGACCCCAGCTCAGAACCTGTGTGTTAACGCATCTTTGAATTCCAGCTGTCTCTCATATCCTGCTAGGTTAGGAAGAGCCAGGTTCAGCCAGGGGCTCCATAGTCACAGGGGCCTCAAGGCACAGCCAGCATTAACTGGAAGCATCCAGACCAGACCTCTTTCCCTTGGTACCACACAAATACAGGGTAGTGGCCTGAGCACCTGGTGTCAGGTTTTGAAGCATTTATACTATTATCCAATTTCAATGAAAAAAAAAATTAAAACAGTTTCCCCTGGAATGAATTAGATCAGGAAAAACAATATAAGACTCCACTCCTGTTGGTTTCTGCAACATTTTTGTGTGTGAGAAAGATGCTACTGAAATTGATCATGTGGCAGGCACTGTGGAAGCCTCATTCTTGCCCCTGGTAGGCCTACAATCACAGGCTCAAGACTGAGCTCCTGGAGCAGGGACTTGGCCACACTCGTTATTGTGTGTGCCAGCCCCCAGCACATCATAGGGACTTATCTTAAAGACATGGCAGCCCAAGCAAGACAAAATGGAACAGAGGCGAGCAGAGCTTCCAATTAGAATAGTCAAACTGTTTCCTTTTGACTTGGAGAATTTTATTTCTCATGCGAATCTGATCTTGGCATGTCATGGTATCATTTTCTCTTGGGGAGGAGCTGCCCAGTGTGACAGAATATTGTCTTGAACTGATATTGAATAATATGCCATTATTCGAAGTGATGTTGCCTAGAGAACCGGGGATGTGGCCAGAGGAGGAAGGGCACGTACAATAATGGCAGAAAACAGGCAAAAAGTCATGGTTAATGCATCCCTTCTCAATCCTCCTCTCCTTTCCCTCTTGTAGTTTATCCTGACTCCCAGCCCCTAAGCGATTCCCAGGAAACATAGAGCATTGCTGTGTCTCCCATCTCCAGGCCCTGAAAGATTGCCTGCCAGTCTCAGGGAGAAAGTATACAAATTGGACTCCGGTGGAGGCCAGCTCGGGGTGTTGGATGAGCCTCTGACAGAGGATATGAATCTTGGCTCCAGGTGCCAATGAAGGATGGCAGGGCTGACAAGCCTGCATCAAACATCCCTCCATTCTGGGGGAGCCATCACTCACCCCTCTGAACTCTGGTGGCACATGCTAATGAGGGCCCAGCTCATATACCATTCCCGTGGGAAGGGAAGGCTGGGGTGGGGAGGGGTCAGCCTCCTGGCAGAGGTAAACAGGCAACCTTCGGTGGAATCATGAAGGAGACAGCCCATCTAACTTTCTGCCCCTCCCTGTTCCTGGTCCCCATTTGTAGGGGCTTTTCTCTTACCTTCCTCTACCTCTGTCTGTTTCACCTTCCCAGGTGTCCATCCTTCCTAGGGGCATGGACCCTTCCTCAACTAACTGAACATTATTAAGAATTGCATGTGTTATTTATTCCTCTTGGTGGCTTTTCTGTTTACATAGAGACCCCAGGCCTAGGACAGATGTTTAACCTAAGGAACAAATGGTGTTTTGTCACATTTCCGGCACCTGCTAGGAAATGATCTTGGGAGCCCTTGTGAAAATGGAAATTCCCTTTTAATCAGTGTTTAAGAGCAATGACTTAAGACTTGAGTTTGAATCCTGTCTTTGACACTTAGAAGGTATGTGATCTGAGGCAAATTATGTAATGTTCTGAGACTGCTTCCATTTTATAAAATGGGGTCAACCTCACTGGGTGGCTGTGAGGGTTAAATAGGAGAATGCAGGTAGAGCCCTCAGCACATGGCAGCCCGCCTCTCCCACCAAGTGTTTTAGTGCACGTCTTTGTCTTTTCCATAAGACTGTGAGTACCTGGGGGCAAATGCCATCTTTTATTCATCTCTGAAAACATTTCCCTTGGAACTGTGAATGTAGTCAATCAATTTGAATGACTAGAATCGGAATAATAAGAGCAACTAGTATTTATTAAATGCATACCACATGCTATGCTCAGTTCCACGTCCTTCCAACCACCTTGTTGTGTAGGTACCATTATTATGCTTGTGTTGCAGTTGAGGGAATTGTGGCACAGATAGGTTAAGTCACTTACCTAGGGTCCCACTACTGGCAAGTGGTGGAGTTGGAGGTGGGCCCAGCTGGTCTGGATCCTGAGTCTGCGCTCTTAATCACCATCCCATGAAAACATCCCCTCAACATCCTCTTCTCCAATTCTCTTTCTCTCTGAAAGTTTCAAACCAGTAGGAACTTGAGGCTCCCGGAGGGTGAGCCAGCTACTCTACGTCATGCGGCTAATTTCGGAGTGGAGCTAGGGCTGGAGCCCAGCTGGTGGACTGCCAGCCCAGCGCTCCTCATCGGAGGTGTGCCCTGTCACCCAGCGCCGTGATTAATTGGGAGAGAAGCTGGAGGAGGTTGACATTTTCCCAGCCGCATCTGTGTTTCCTGCCCACACACCGGGCCCTGAATGTCAAAGCCCCCCACACTGCTGTGCTGGAGGGAAAGACGGAAGCCCACTCTCTATTATTAAGCAATTAAAAGCATGGGCTGAGCAGATGTGGGACAGTTGCACTCCCCCGACGTATGGGGCAACAAGGTAGCTGGCTGCATCGCACTCACGCTGAGAGACATTTAAGGGACTATATGAAAAATAGCTCCTCTCAGCATTCAGAAAAGGCAGTGCTGAGTGCTGTTAACTCCTCGCCTTTCCAGCTCAACAGCCCAAACAGCAGTGGACAGTGGGAGGAGTGGGGACTCGGGGACGTGGTCAGTGGCCTCGGAAACACCATGGTTATATCATCATCATATCGACAAAAGTGAGGCAGGGTCTGAAAGATTCCTCTGGGTCCTTGAGTCTGTTCTCCAAGCTGGCGTATTCTTAGTCTACTCCCTTAGAATAGCTCAGAACCTCAAAAGTCAAGTCAAGGTTGAACCCAAATTATTCCTACTTTTAATTACCATCTATATAAGGATGAGTCCAAGATTAAATCTATTGTAGGAAAAAAAAATAAGGACTGAGACTAGTTGGTGCTATTGTCTGAAAGCTTCAAAATTCATATGTAGCAAACCTAACCCCTAGGTCAGTGGTCAGCAAACTCATTAGTCAACAGAGCCAAATATCAACAGTACAACGATTGAAATTTCTTTGGAAAGCCAAATTTTTTAAACTTAAACTTCTTCTAACGCCACTTCTTCAAAATAGACTCGCTCAGGCCGTGGTATTTTGTGGAAGAGCCACACTCAAGGGGCCAAAGAGCCGCATGTGGCTCAAGAGTCGCGGTTTGCCGACCACTGACCTAGGTGATGGTATTAGGAGGTGGGCCTTTAGGAGGTGATTAGGTCATGAGGGCAGAACCCTCACAAATGGGATTAGTGCCCTTATGAAAGAAGCCTGAGAAAGCTCCCTTGCTCCTTTTCACTACATGAGTTTACGTCAAGGAGTCGGCCATTTATGAGCCAGGAAGTGGGCTCTCACTAGACACAGAACCTGACTGTGAGGACACCCTGATCTCAGACTGCCAGTCTGTAGACCAGGAGAAATACATTTCTGTTGTTTATAAGCTACCCAGGCGATGGCATTTTTGTTATAGCAGCTCAAACAGACGAAGAGAGTTGGTGGAAGGGCCTCTTTGATGTAAGATCTAAGGCTCCTGCTAGAATCTGGCCTCAGGCACCTAGAAAGAGAAACAGAGGAGGGCTCTATGATTCTTTCCTTTTGGAGACCTCTACATCTGGTTACTAACTCAGTGTCCCTTTTTATTCCTTTTCAATGTCTCTCACATCAACCTTAACCTTGGCTTTGGGTGTGTGCATGCATCCCATGGGTCCATACTAAAATGGGGCTCTTGACAAGTCCTGGGATAGGCTTAAGTTCATCAAAGAGGACTCACTTACTGTGTGCTATAGAAGGCAGGACTGGAAGTGAACCATTCCCCATTGCTCCACAGTATCTGACACTCAGAAGGTTTCCAATACAGATTTATTGAATGAATGAGATGTGACAGGTTAGGGTTTGTTGGAAGTTCTTTCTTTTTTAGCTTCCCACAATTGATAGTGGCTGGATATCAACTTTACAAATACTACCAAAATATTGAGTATGCCTCGATGATGTGGAAATTATACAGTTTAAGTAGAAAATTACACGGAGCACATCACTGCCATCCAAGATAATGGCAGAGAATGTCAAGTATAAATTGGGGCAGAGTTAGGGTCAGGACAGGGAAGGGGGAATCAATCTTCTGAAATGCTAACAACTGCATGCCTACGGCCCTGGCATGCCAGAGAAGAAGATAAGGGTGGTCATGCCGACAGGTGGGAGAACAGGGGCGTCCCCTGTGGGTAGAGAGTTTGACCAATGAGACCAATCATCCAGGGTCCTATATTAGGATACAACCAGGTTTATGGGAACAAAATTTCAGCAAACTATCCAAGATACTGCATCTTGGAATTGCAGGGAGAGTCCATTATCTGCTGGTCATCCAACACTGAGCTCAGAAGTCATGTAGAACTTTCCAATTCTCATTTTGGTTGGGGTAAGTGCTCCCACCTTTGTGACCCCAAAAGAGCTAGACTGATGTGTGTCTTTCCCTCTGTCTCTTTCCAGGTACATAGAGGTGGGGAGAATAAGAACAACCAACATAACAATTTTTAAAACCTTTTATTTTGAATTGATTTTATATTTACAGAAAAAGTTGCAAAATAGTACAGGATTTCCCTGTAATTTGTTGGTCTCAAAATAGATTAGGGGGACCCTGCTTCCTGGGGGTAGAAAAATAGGGTGCAAAATTAGAGTTTTAAAATGCAACGTGGTGAGGGAGAAGTGGTGCATCCCTCTGGCAATGCAGAGTCCTGAGCAAGCAGCTGGAGCTGTGGATTCCAGGCCCAGTAACCTCATGTCATTCAGAAACCCTCCCAGTATCCTTCTGTAAAATGGTGATACCCCTTCTCTGCCTCTCCCAAAGGATGGCCTAAGGAACCAATGAGACCACGTAGAGGGCCTTATTGATTCTTCAGGGATGATTCGCACGGAGGGCTCTATTATCTCTAAACTTCACTGGGGACCCAGCAAGGTGAGTCACTGGGGAGTCCAGGCAAGCCAGAGCCTTGTCTGTACCCTATTTAGCTGTCATCTTCCTGGAAAACCAGGTAGAAGAGAAGAGGAAATGTTCCGGACTTGTACCTCCAACTTTTCCTAGCGGAAGTGACCTTTACAAGAGGCCAAGACACATTTCATTTGACAGTCCCCCCCTCCCTCAATCATTTACTATATGTCAGCCAGTATTCTCAATGCTGGCATATCTCAATGAACAGAACAGACTCAAATCTCTGCCCTGTGGAAGTAACATGCTAAGTGGCGGTGGGGATCTGGGGACAGATGGTAAGCAAAATACGTAAGTGAATAAGTAAATATTAGAAGGTGATGAAATTCCATCTTTGGGTTGATAAAAGTCAAAATACTTTTGGATAAAATCGAGGCTGAGAGGCAGGTGATAAGTGGGCTGATTAGAAAATAACGAATCACATGTATTAGGGGCGGAAGAATGAGTGTTGCCAAATGTCTCATCCACTTAAGCTTTCTCATGTTAAGTTTCAAACCAAACTCCTACTTTGTGTAATTAGACAGCACATGTAGCAGTTGAAATGTCATTCCTTGGGACTGGGGACATCTTCCTAAACATTTCCTCTTGGGTCCCTGGCATCTCAGGGTAGGAGATGAAGGAATAAAAACGTACGGGAGTAATTCACTCTGGGAATACTAATACTGAGATAATAACTGAGCGATGGATTGCCCATGTCATTTGGGAACATTTGAATAAACAGGAAGAAAACAGTGGAAAGACACACACTGAACTGTTAATATTGGGAACCTGGTGTTTTGGGGAATGCAGTGTTGCAGGGTGGATTGGGATGGGCAGGTGCTAGGCATTCTTTTTATTTATTTTTATTTATTTATATATTTTGGCTCTTAAGGGAGCACCCCCTCAAGGTCCCTGGAAAACTTGTCCTCTAAAAGATGGTTCAGGTTTAAAAAATATATATATATATGTATGTATTTTTTTATTGATTTCAGAGAGGAAGGGAGAGGGAGAGAGAGATAGAAACATCAATGATGAGACAGACTCATTGCTTGGCTGCCTCCTGCACGCCCTCTACTGGGGATCAAGCCCACATGTTCCCTTGACTGGAATCGAACCTGGGACCTCTCAGTCTGCAGGCCAATGCTCTATCCGCTGAGCTAAACAGGCTAGGGCGTATTTTTGTATTTTTTTAAAAAAATACTTTTTATTGATTTCAGAGAGGAAGGGAGAGGGAGAGAGAGATAGAAACATCAGTGAAGATAGAGAATCATTGGTTGGCTGCCTCCTGCACACCCTCCATTGGGGATCAAGCTCACAACCCAGGCATGTGACCTTGACCAGAATTAAACCCGGGACCCTTCAGTCTGCAGGCTCATGCTCTATCTACTGAGCCAAACCAGGTAGGGCGGCATTCTTTTTATACCTGTCTGTTGTTGGCTTCTAGCAACAAGTGAGTATTGCTTTTGTGGTTGAAGAAAGAAAAATATAAGGAAACATTTAAATAAACAAAAAGGGTGAATGACAGGTAAGGAAGTTTATGAGACTCCTTAGTCTCCAAAATGTATGTGTAGCTTTTCTTCAGATTATTCATTCATCCAGGCAAGCACCAGGCAAGTTTTTATGAGTTGGCCTGTTCTAAAGATGATGGCAGTGAGGGCACATAAGGACAAATGAGACTTGATTTCTACTTTCAGTAGCTTTGTTTTTTAGTAAACTTTAAAAATTAGTTTATCTGGCTTATTCTTTCTTTTTAATTGAGGTGAAATTCACACAACGCAAAATTAACCATTTTAAAAGTGAATAATTCAGTGGCATTCAGTACATTTACACTGCAACCACCACCTCTAGTTCTAAAATATTCCCATCATCCCCAAAACAAAGCAGTTATTCCTCCCCCTCTGTACCAATGTCCCTCTCCCCTAAGCTCCTGGCCATTGCCTTTCTGTTTCTATGGATTTACCTGTTCTGAATATTTCATATAAATGGAATCATACAATATGTAATTTTTTGTGTCTGGTTTCTGCTCTGCAGCATAATGTTTTTATGGTTCTTCTGGTTGTACTTCATTCAGTTCTTCAGTACTTCATTCCTTCTTATGGCTCAATTTTTAAATCCATTTATCCTGGGAGAAACATTTGGGGTTTCACCTTTTGGATATTGGGCTGCCTTGAACATGTGTGTACATATATTTGTTTCAGTGCCTGTTTTTACTTATTTTGGGTATATTCCTTTGAGTTGACTTGCTGGTTCATATTGCAGCTATATTTAACTCTTTGAAGAACCACCAAACTGTCTTCCACAGCAGCTCAATATTTTACATTTCTACTGGCAATCTACCCTTTCTTCTAGCTTTGAGATTAATTTGCTCTTCTTCTTTCTCTAGTTGTTTAATATGCTAAATGAGGTTATTGATATGAGATATTTTTTAATGTAAGCTTTTATGGCTATATATTTTCCTCTGAGCACTGCATTAGCAGCATCTGATAAGTTTTGGTAATTTGTCTCTAAGTATTTTCTTATTTCCCTTGTTATGTCTTCTTTGACCCATTGGTTAAAATATGTTGTTTAATTTCCACCTATGTGTAAAATTCCCAGTTTTCTTTTTGTTATTGATTTCTAGCTTTATTCCATTGTGGTTAGAAAATATATTTTGTATGATATGAATCTTTTAAAATGTACTAAGACTTGTTTTATGGCCTCATATGTGGTTTATCCTTGAGAATTTTTCATGTGTACTTGAGAAAAATGTGTATACTGCTAGTGCTGGATGGAGTGTTCTGCACATGTCAGTATAGTTTTGTTCAAGTCTTCTTTTCCTTCATGCATTTAATGTCTAGATGTTTTATTCATTACTGAAAATGTTCGTTTGTTTTGAAGTCTCAAACTATTATTGAAGGGCATAATGTTGCTTAGCATGCATGTTTATTACTAATATGTCTTCTTGATGAATTGACTTTATTAATGCATAATGTCCTTTTTTGTCTCTTGTAACAGATTTAGACTTAGATTCTATTTTGCTTGATATTAGTATAGCATATCCAATTCTATTTGGTTATTATGTGGATAAAATATGATTTCCCATCTTTTCACATTCAAACTATTTGTGTCTTTGGATCTAAAGTGAGTCTCTCATAGATAGAATATGGGTGGGTTTTTTTTCTTAATCAATTTGGTCAGTCTCTATCTTTTGATTGGAGAGTTTAATCCTTTTACATTTAAAATAATTACTTATAAGAAAACTTTTTCTAAGAAAGTACTTACTTTTGTCATTTTGCTATTTTTTTCTGTATGTCTTATAACTTTATTTTTCCAAATTTCCTTCATTACTGTCTTTTTTGTTTGATTTTTTGTACTGTAATATTTTTATTTCCTTATTTTTTTGTGTATAAAGATATTTTCGTAGTGATTACCATGGGGATGATGATTAGCATTCTACATTTATGACAATGTAGTTAGAATTGATATCAACTTAATTTCAAAAGCATACAAAACCTCTACTCCTGTCCTAACCGGTTTGGCTCAGTGGATAGAGCGTCGGCCTGTGGACTGAAGGGTCCCAGGTTCGATTCCGGTCAAGGGCATGTACCTTGGTTGCGGGCCCATCCCCAGTGGGGGGTGTGCAGGAGGCAGCTGATCGATGTTTCTCTCTCATCGATGTTTCTAACTCTCTATCCCTCTCTCTTCCTCTCTGTAAAAAAATCAATAAAATATATTTTTAAAAAAACAAAACAAAAAATAAAACAAACAAACAAAAACACACCTCTACTCCTATCGAGCTCCATCCTCCCTTATGTTGTTGTCACAAATTAAATTTTAAAGTTCACCGGTTAAATATACTCATAGCATCTTGATCCTATGAGCCTAAGTGGGTGTATGAGACATAGGATCTTCTTAGTTCTAGAGCCTCCAGTCCTACAACAGATCACTCCCAGGACTCAGTGAAGGCAATATACACTCTTGATGGGGAAGAGGAGAAGGTGATTCTGCCCACCCCTTTCTACCCCGCTATCCCAAGACCATCTTTTTGAGGTATGCATCCCACCTTGTATACAAATCAGGTTTATAAAGGAACAGGATGACCATTATCTGCACTGAGTGCCATGGATAGCCAGAATGCAGCTCTTTACTTCAGCAGCACAGCCCATGGTTGCTTCCAGGTTTTGATAAATGTGCATGGAATTTGTACTCTTCCTCGAATAGTGACCACAGTCTGGATGCGCATACCTTCTATGGCCCTGGTGTGGGACTGGCCGAAGGGCGGCAAGGTGCCCTCCAATTTCTGGTAGGATGAGCATCCATCAATAATCACAGCCAAACCTTTGCCAGTGTCTCAGGCAGAAGCACCTCTTTATAGCTGGTCCTGAGCCTTTAATATATTACCCTTAAGTCATTTAAAACTGGACCAGCCTGAGCAGCAGTGAATATGCCAATGCAGTTGGGAGCAATTTCGGCGAGCCCAGCGAAATGGCTGAGATGATCTAATAGATCTTGCTTCATCCCCGAAGTCTATCACCCTGCCTCTTTCCTCCTTATTAAACTAAAGCTCCCCACTCACAGGAAATAAAACTGCTACCTGATATTTATATATCTTCAGAGAGTAGTGTGATTCAGGATCCAGGGAGAATGCTTTAAAACTATTTATTGAAAAGGAGACTGTTTCTTGCATGAAATAATCTTATTGGAAAAGTTACCTTATTTCTTCTACTGCACTTGGAAAATCTAGACCATTTGTAAAGCACAGGGCAAAACAGAAATTGATTTTTGTTGGCATGAGGTTGGTATTTTGTACTTTAGTCGGTAGCTTGAAGCTGGTGAGTCATGTGTTGGTTCTGGTGTTTGGAGTGGGGAAGGGTATTCAGACTGACATCATAATAGCTATTTCTGACCTTCACTTTGAGCAGAACATTGCAGGAAGTCTTATGTCACCCCAGGTCTCCAGCAATTTGCAACCTTATGATATTTTAAAAATTAGTCTCTTGAATTATAACAGGCTCCTCACCATGCCATTTATAGATTCTAAAATTCTGAATGGATTTGCAACATCTACAGTCCTTACTTGTTGTTCCAACATTCTTGTTCCTCCAAGACCTGATCCAATCTGACTTCACTTCTAACCCCATCGCTTTCCTGCCTCCACAGGGCAAACCCTCTGCTTCCTTCAGCCACTTTTCTGAGCTCAACCTGACCACCTGTCATGTCCCATCTCCCTGTCATAGGTACTTCGCACCAGGTACCTTCTGTCTTATCATTTATCTCAGAAGCATTTTCAAATTTGTTCACATGGTGATTTGATTCCTACGTGTCTCCCACTAGATTCTGAATTCCATGTGGTTAGGGGGCCATGTCTATTTTTTTGTGCCTAGCACACAGTGGACACTTAGTAGGTGCTTTGCTGAGCAAATAAACACCTACCTTTTTCTTCTCCAAAGTAGTTCTTACAAAGCAGAAGCCATCTATTCATCTCTGTCTCCCTGTTCCCGAGGGTGTTTGCCATGTAGAAGCCATCACTGGGTTCTTGAGATGTGGTTGTCTAGGGGAGGGTAAAAAAAACATAAGAAAAGAGGGTTGAAAAAGGTCTTTGGTGGATCCTTGGTTTACATGGAGGGAAGAGGGAGAAAAGCCAGAGGGGTTGGAGAATCAGGAGAAAGGTTTTAGAAGCTAAGGAAAGAGTTTCAAGAAAGACATGGAGATCATCAGTGTTAAGTGATACAGAAATTAGAAAAGGCTTCTGGATGCCAATAAGATGGCATGTGGGTGGACCCAAAGGAGGCTGAGCTGAACTGGTCACCAGAGATGAAGAAGCGAGTTAATGGTGGGAAAGTATAGAAATGGCTATAGACCAGGGGTCCTCAATCCCGGCACTGCTGATATTATGGACTGGGCCATTTTGAGTGGTGGGAGGGCTGTCTTGGGCATGGCAGTGTATTTATCAGTGTCCCGGCCTCTACTCATTAGATGCCACTAGCTACCCTCCCCCCGCCTCCAGTTGTGACTTCCCAAACTGTCTTCAGACATTGCTAAATGCTCCCTGAGAGTAAAGTCACCCCTGGTTGATAACCACTCCTGTACACCAGCATTTCCCCAAGCTAGTTGTCCATAGAGTGAATTCCTTGAGATGCTCCTGGAGAAAAAGGTTTCATGGTCAGACATGGGTGGACCACACTGGGCGAAGTAGGTTCCTTTGCTGCTGGAATGCTCAGAGCCTCAAGATGCTGAGATGTACTGTATCTCTCTTTTACATCATGAATGACTGGAGTAGACAAGTTTCCTGGGACTATTTATTATTATTATTATTTCTAAAACATATTTTTATTGATTTCAGAGAGGAAGGAAGAGAGAGAGAGAGGGAGAGAGAGAGAGAGAGAGAGAGAGAGAGAGAGAGAGAGAGAGAGAGAGAGAGAGAGAAACATCACTGATGAGAGAGAATCATTGATCAGCTGCCTCCTGCATGCCTCATACTGGGGATCAAGCCTGCAACCAGGCATGTGCCCTGACTGGGAATCAAACCATGATCTCCTGGTTCATACTCAACCACTGAGCCATGCCAGCCAGGCCCTGGAGCACTTTAAAGGACAGTATTATACTGCCTCCCAGGAGTGTTCTGGTGAGCATACTTTGGGAGACACTACATACAGACTGTTTTCAGAAAAAGTGACCTAACTTGCCCACTGTTATTTAGGTAGTCAGGGCTGCACCTGGAACTGTCCGTGATCCTTAATCCTAGTTCCTTCCTCTCCATCACCCACTCCAGACTCATAGCCCCTCCCCTTTTGGCCAAGTCTATTTCTTCATTTCTCACTCAGCACAGCCTTTTTTTGAAGCATGGGCCAATCCTGAGATGGTTTCCTTTTGCCTCTTTTTTTTAAGAGCCCGGCGTGCCTCAGTTTCCTCACTTGCTATATTTCATTCAGGTTTTCCATGTCCTCCAGTTCCCTGGAAGCATTGCCTCACCAAGGCTGCATGGTGCTTAGGAGCGGGCTCCAGTGGAAACGGCCTGGGCTGTGTCTTGACTGCTTCCCTGCGGGGTGGCGCCCTGCACAGGGCGCTGGCCAGGGAGCTTGAAGAGGAAGATATTGGCATATTCTGTGGAACTACCCAGTTCAGTTATTCCCTTGCCCTCTCTGTGTAAGTTCTGTAATTCTCTGCCTTTCAAATTCCTCTTCCACCAAAGAAGGGAGTTCGTGTAAGAAATCTGAGACCCCTTCGAGCATGACCTTCTGTTTTCTTTTCTTCACTCTTGAGGGAGCAGGAAAGGCCCCATCAAGGCCTTGATGTTTAAGATCAAGTGCTTCCAGTGAATACAAGAGTCTGAACAAAAACCCTGATAGCGGAGGAGGAGGCTCTCTCCCCGATTTCTTTCTTTCTGTCTCATGGGTTAGCTTTTTGGTGGAGAATTGCTCATTTGCTAGTTGGGAATTTTATTACAAATATTTACTGAGGATTCTCCCTTTGGCAAGAATGTTTTGAAGATGGAGGGGGACATGGGTGAGGATGAGGCTCAAGGGTGAGGCAAGGGAAAGTCAAGGCTTTTTATTTATTTATTTTATTATTATTATTTTTTTTTATTGATATTTTACAGAGAGGAAGGGAGAGGGATAGAGAGCCAGAAACATCGATGAGAGAGAAACATCGATCAGCTGCCTCCTGCACACCCCCCACCGGGGATATGCCCGCAACCAAGGTACATGCCCTTGACCGGAATCGAACCCGGGACCCTTCAGTCCGCAGGCCGACGCTCTATCCACTGAGCCAAACCGGTTTTGGCAAGTCAAGTCTTTTTAAATAAAATAAACTAACAAAAGCGAGACAGACTCATGGAGACAGAGGACAGACTGACAGCTGTCAGAGGGGAAGGAGGCTGGGTGAAAAAGGTGAAGGGATTAAGCAAAAATAAACAAAACTTTGTGGACACAGACAACAGTATGGTCATTACCAGAGAAAAGGAGGGTTGGGGTGGGGGAGTAGGAGAAGGTATAGGGGGAATAAATGGTGCTAGAAGGAGGCTTGACTTGGCGTGGTGAACACACAATATACAGATGATGGGGCATAAAATTGTACATCTGAAACTTATAGAACTCTGTTAACCAATGTCACCTCCAATAAATTAAAAAGAAGAGAGAAAGACATAAGGAAGAAGGGAGGGTTAACATAGCAGAGCTGATATTTAATGCCAAGATTTCTTCCTGCAAAGCCCACACTTACACTTCAAGTTTTATTTATTCTCATTTAATGTATAAGATAATAAAGGAGTGAATCATTTTATCCAATTTTATCAGAAGAATGCTTTGTGATGTTGATTAGCATTGTAGCAAACTGGAAAAACAAACCCCAAAAGCATGAAAACAACAACAAAAAACCCAGGCTATTTTGCTGCAATCGCAGGGGATGAGTTATCTGAAAGCTCACTCTAAAGGCTGTAACTTATCTTCCATTGTGGGTGGACAAAGTTCCTCTAAAGCCTCCGTGCGGGGCACCCCGGGAAAGCAGGCTCAGAGCACCGGCCTGGCTCGCGCTGATGTGCTGGAGATCAATGCCAATCTGCCTTTGTGCCTCTGAGCCAGTGCCTCTCGTTCTCCGGCCTGCTAGCGAGCGCTGCCTGCAGCAAGCCCGAGAACACGGCCTTCTCCCCGTGTGTGCTTCCATCAGACACAAAGGGCCGGTCTCACCACGTTCCTGTCCATCAGTGATGGACAGTTGGTATCTGCACCTGGGGTGGGACTTCTGATCTCAGCTGGGGGCTTGTTGAGCTGGTGTCTGCTGTTCTCACCAGGAGCCCACGGCAACATGCTCAGACCACTGTTTTGAACTCGGTGTGGAGATGAATCATGCTCACGTTTATTCTGTGATTTCAAAGGCTGCCACCGAATGTTTAAGAGCACGGAGACATTACATGAACGAATGATTTGTTGGAGAAGAGATGGACACAGCCATGATTTGCTACCTAGTAGATAAAAGTTATTAATTTTATATGGCTCCGGTGCATAGCTTGAAAAAACTCCTAAAGTGTAGGTAAGATTTGGAGAGTCTCAACTGTGCTCCAAATTTGGGAAGCAGTGTCATATGCTAATGACATTTTTGTGAGAAGATGGTGTCCTTTTCATTGCCAGATTGTCCCTTAAATGAGTTGAAGCCCTGGAGACCTTAAATTCCAAGCAAGAAATTATAACGCGGCAGATGAAAATCAGGTTCATGTGCTGTGTTTGAAATATGAGTGGCTGGTGAGAGCCTAATTTGAAATGAGTGGTGGGTTCCGCATGCAGCATCCCTGCAGTTAGTGCCATGAAAAGGAGACCTCACCCTCCTTCACCTTGCCCAGGGCTTGCCCTGCAGGCTGCCTGAGCTGGCAGGGCCACCGCAGAGCCTGTGCTGATGCCTTTACACCTGCTGGAACCTGCTCCTGACTTCCTGTCTCTGCCCAATCTGAATGAGGCAGATCTAGCTTGGGGTTCCCTACGCCTCTTGGTCATCAACGAGGAGGTGCCCAAAGAGAAGTGAAACCTGGAACTCTTTACCAGCCCTGGGCTCGAGATCCTATCCTCCTTCCTGGTCTAGGTCTACGGGTCCTTGGAAGACAACATGAAAGCCTGCTTTTGCTTCTTTCATAATTGGTGAGTCTGTGCTCTCTGGGCAAAGGCCATCTTATTCATAGCAGTGGTTCTTAATCCCAAATGCATGTCGCAGAGGCTGGGAGTATTGGGAAAATCCTGTGGCCCAGGTCCCAATCCCTAGAAATTTTAATTGGTCTGGGATGGGGCCCAGGTATTGGTGTGTGTGTATGTGTGTGCTGTGTGCTGTGTGGTGTGTTTGTGTGTGTGCACACAAATTTCTGAGATTATTCTAATGTTCAGCCAGAGTTAAGAACTGGTTTGGAGGGAAAGTTATCCATTTTCACTGTTACAATTAGGCATTTTCTCTAATCAGACTAAGACAATGTGATAGGCAGACAATGCAAAATTAACTGTGCAGAGAGAGGGATTTAAAGACTCCAGGCATTCATGACAAAATTAGTCAGGTACCTTTTTCACTGTTCTCAACTTAAGAGATAAGAAAAAGCTAAGGCCTGCAGGTGATAAGAACAGAATCCTCAGGGGCTTGGGCCATACTAGAAAGTAAGCAGCTTCAGAGCTGCAGGCTGTAGATGTTGCAAATATTTCCTCAAAATCAAATTTACTCATTCATTCATTCACTGCCTAGTACTGTGGTCTGCAAACTGCGGCTCACGAGCCACATGCGGCTCTTTGGCCCCTTGAGTGTGGCTCTTCCACAAAATACCACAGCCTGGGAGAGTCTATTTTGAAGAAGTGGCGTTAGAAGAAGTTTAAGTTTAAAAAATTTGGCTCTCAAAAGAAATTTCAATAATTTTACTGTTGATATTTGGCTCTGTTGACTAATGAGTTTGCCGACCACTGGCCTAGTAGATAGAAGTTATTTAATTTTTATATGGCTCAGGTGTTACCTAATAGATAGAAGTCTACTGTTTGGTATCACACATTTTAATAGGCTCTGGGGTGCAAAGGTTGGAAGCACAATAGGTGAGTGTTAGTTTTCTTAATCATAGAATCTTGGCTTTCACCTGGCAAATTCCAGAACGCAGCATCTGCCCTTGAGTTTCCCCAGAGGAGATAACAGCACCCCCAAGCTCTCCTCTTCACCACTTGCAAAGGCTTTTCACTGACATTTTCTCCAGTACATCTCTGTATGACAATGAGTGGCATACGGGCACTTCTCTATCAGACACACATGATCTCAAACACATCCTCACGCCCATCCTGCCTGACTCATTTGGTGATTACAGAAAGCTCGGATGAATAGCCAAAGGTTCAGGGGCTGGAGAAGCATTTTTTAATTTATCAAGAGTGAGCACTAAAAAATGTTTTTTTAAGCAGCAAAAATGTAGAGTTGATCTCATGGCAGCTTCACAACACACTAATTGTTGGGCAAGAAGTACACCGATCTGACCAAACAGGAATCTGAGACTTAGAGGAGTTGACTGGTAAGCATTTTAATCTGGTTTCCTCCTCCTGTGGGTGGTGGACGTGTATTTCTAGAATTTACTCTTGGAAGTACTTCCCTCTCTAGCTTCACATTCCCCTTTGGAGAGTCCCCAGAGCAGCCTTCTCCATCTCCAAAACTGCAGGAAAAGCGAGCATCCCTATGGGCACTTCTCAGCCGGCTAACTAGACATGACCACAAGGGGGCACCAAAGAGTTTCCATTACTTTTGCGGGTGCACTCCGAGTTCTGCTGTGTGGGTGGACAAAAGAAAATAGTGTGAACTTAGAAGAAGATATGATGTTGGAAGGTAAAGCAGAGGCATTGCCCCTAATTTTGACTCTGATTGGAGAGGAGGGGAAGGGCTACTGGGTTGGATAGAGTCTGATCGCTATCACAACCACTGTGAGGAGCCTTGTAAGAATGTTTTAATTTTTCTTCAAGTAGCAAAGGGATATGGAGACTGAGGTATACGAAGCAGGCACGTTCCATCAGTCATTCACCGAGTGTGTGAAAGGTAGGGTGAGGAATAGTAGGATCATGTGCATTATGGAAGGGAGTCTGGATTTTATTGCAAGTGCCGTGGGAATCTTTGGAGCCAGGGAGTGGTGTGATGGTTTACATCCGGCTGCTCTGAGAAACAGACGGTGAAGGTCAGCGTGAACACTGGGTTGGCTGTGACAGAGTCCAGGGACAATAGGGTGGCAATCGGGTGGAGAGAAGCAAATGAACTCCGGGTATCTGTTGGGGCTGGGCATGAGATTGTTCTGCTCAGATGCAAAAATTCTGAAAACGGGATGGGGAGTTTTCTGGGTATAGGCTGGTGAGGACCTCATTTAACTAGGCTCCACTAAAACCTATCCAATCAATGGGTAGTTTGCATTCAAGGACTGCCCTGCCTGGCTGGGTTCCTCTTCTGTGGCTGCTGCCCTGTCCCCAGCGGATTCCCTGTCACTCTCCACTCCCGTGGAAGTCTGCTGGCCCCCATCCCTTCATACATGTGGGGTAAGAGATAAGATCCAGGTTCCTGGTGGGAGCCCTCTGAGCACTTAGGACGCAAGGGCAGTTACTGTCTGCCCATCTCAGTGCCTCTCCTGGGATTGCCATGGGGACTCTCAGCGGTGCTTCGCCTTTGCCTTATGTGAAACTTGCTGCGGGGCTGCTGGGAAAAACCACAGCCAGAACTTGTATTTTGTGTACCCTGAGAACATTGTAGGACATCAGCAAGGAGCTAAGCTTTGGGAAGCTGGGAGTGGAGTTCAAAGTACAATCTGAGTGTAGGGAAGAGGGCCTGGGACAGAGGTACTGGAGTAGAAAGCAGAGCCACCAGCAGCCTCTGAAGAGGGGGAAAGGTGGGCATCGGCCCTCCAGGCACTTGGGAGGGCTGTCCCCTGCCTCCTTCTATGGTCACCTTGATGCAGGTGGGCTCGAGCCTGCTTCTTTGGGGCACAGCTGGAGAATGAAGTGGGAGTGGAGGCATTCTGCACCTGAAAGATGCTCTGGGGACTCTCAATAGCCCCCCTGCAGCCCATCTAGATATCTGCTGCTCCCAAAATAACAGAGTGCGCACAGCACACCACAACAGGTGTTTTTCAGGAGAATGTCATCTCTGTTACAGCTAGCGAGGGCCCATTGTGCGCCCAGGATGCAAGGTAGATAAATATTTGGGGGAATGCGTGTGTGGGAGAGATGAGCTGTCAGGGCAAGTGAACGTTAGGTGAAATGGAGTGTGGGTTTTTGGTTTTTTTTTGGTAGCTTTCTCCAAGTTCAGTAAGGAAATCGCTCCTGGTCTAGGTTTTGTGGTAAGCATCTCCCCAGTGCTATTCATATGCATGGAGTGCCTTCTAATCAGGTCACCTGGGGAAGGGAAGGTGGACACAGAACAGGAGAGCAGTTTCCTGTTTGGGGGAGAGAGTGTGGGACTCCTGCTTTAAAGTTTCAAAATCAGCCATCCCAAGCGTTTGACACGGCAGTGGGGTGAAGGGAGTTAGGCAAGCATGTCAGGTCACCTTCTTTAGTATTTAAAGGGCACAAGAGGAGGAGTCAATGTTTGCTGCAGACCATCACTCTCAGACATTTGGGAGCTACCCTTTTGGAACTTGGCAACTTTCGTGTCTTGGTTATTTATTATTTTTATTGAGGTATAATTCACATACCATAAAATTCACCCACTGTGCAAGTACGATTCAATGAGTTTTAGTAAACGCATAGGTTGGTACAACCGTCACTGCTGGCCATGTTAGGACACTGGTTGTGTTTATTACCCTGTTTCTCCGAGTGATTAGTTTGAATGGTTATTGGAATGGCGTGGGGTGCAGCCAGTCTTGGGAAGAGAGAAATGGAGATGGTGGAGTGGCCTGGACAGGAAGCTTCCTTTGGGAAGAAATGATGACAAGAACCAACAGTTCTTTTTTTTTTTTTTTTTTTTTTAAATTTTGTGATCTTTTTTTTTTTTTAATATATATTGATATTTTTACAGAGAGGAAGGGAGAGGGATAGAGAGCTAGAAACATCGATGAGAGAGAAACATCGATCAGCTGCCTCCTGCACACCTCCTACTGGGGATGTGCCTGCAACCAAGGTACATGCCCTTGACCGGAATCGAACCCGGGACCCCTCAGTCCGCAGGCCGACGCTCTATCCACTGAGCCAAACCAGTTTCGGCCCAACAGTTCTTACTGTGTATGTACAGTGAGCAAGGGGCCATGCTAACCTCATCACCCGAAAAACCACATTTGCTTTTAACAGCAAACCCAGTGACATGGCCAGTCTTATTGTTCCCATTTTACAGATGGAGACACTGAAGCTTGCAGGGGTAAGCTGAGTTGCTTATAAAAGGTTTCACTGCCAGGAAGTGGCTGAGCTGGGATTTGAACCCATACCTCTCTGCCTGCAGCGTTTGCAGGCTCACACCATTCTCTTAGGGGGCATTTGAAGACTTTGTTTAGAATATAGACTTACTGTAAGATGACTTAAAATGTAGCAGATCCTAAGGGCACACTCAACGCTTTTAATTTTGTGACTCTTAACCAATTTGAGTTTATTAAAATGGAAACCTAGTCTCTACTGATTGACTCTAATTCTCAATCACCCCTGGGCGCACTGTCACTTTGGCTTTGGCACCACCTGGAAATATAAACAAGCCGCTGGGCTTGTTTGCTCCCCGAGGACCCTGCTCTGACCCCCAAGACAGCAGAAGGCACCAAACGGTCCAGTGCCTCCTTCTGTGCATAGAAATAAAGGAACCCGAAAATCCACTGCCATTTCACAAACAGGCTGCCTGCCACAAAAGCAGTAGCGTTTAATGATACCACTGTATTTATTTTTTCCTTTCAAATCCAATCTTTAGATTTGCGGGCCTGAAATCCAGGTGCCTCTGTCTTCTGATGGGATGCCAGGGGTTGCAAACGGAATGCTCCACACAGCCTACCACGTGAAATATGATTTATCTGTCCGGGCATATATGAAAAGAAAGAAAGAAAAACCCAACAACAGCCCTTCTGTTGAGTTTTGAAATGTAAATGTTTGCTAATGCTTTGCCAAGACAGCTTCACTTGGGCTGAGAGCTATGTGTAAAGAAACATTAAAATGCATCATTTGCTCAGGGCGAAAAGTCATCAGCTTGTGATATTAATGCCCTTTAAAAAATAATTTGCTGGCATGAAATCAGAACATGTCTTATGCAAAGGATTGGCTCTTGTCAATTTTCTCATGGCTCTGCTGAGTTATAATTGCATGTAGATCTTGCCAAAAATGAAAGAGTTCTTTTTATCTCTCACTTTTTTTTTATTGGTGGAAAAGAAGGAAGGGGGTTAACTTTGATTTCATCAAGTGTGAAGGGCCCCTGCCCTGCGGCCTGCGATGCTGGAATCTGCTCTTCAGCTAAAAGGTTACAGGTTGCTATTTCTGGCTGCTCTCCATCCTCAGCCCCCGGTGGGGGATGGGGTCATCAATTCTAAGACTGTCAGAGGGTCTTGAGACCAAAAGTCTGATACCTGCTGTTGTGCACATATAGTGTAGCAATCAGCATCCACAGAGGCAAAGGAGGTTATTTCAATTCAGACAGGGTGAGGAGAGTCTGGGTCCGGCTCCTTTCCTAGGTCTAGGGAGGGGATGAAACTTAAGAGAATAGTGCAGCCATTAAAAGCTGTTTCTGGCCCAGCCAGTGTGGCTCAGTGGTTGAGCATCGACCTATGAACCTGGAGGTCATGGTTGGATTTCCGGTCAGGGCACATGCTCAGGTTGCAGGCTTGATCCCCATTATGGGGTGTGTAGGAGGCAGCCAATCAATAATTCTCTTTCATTATTGATGTTTCTATCTCTCCCTCCCTTTTCCTCTCTAAAATCTAAAATCAATAATAATAATAATATATATATAAATAAAGCTGTTTCTGGAAGCAGTCGGCTAGGGTACCAATCTGGATTTGCGCTCTGCTTCTCCAGAGACAGCTGTTTCCCAAAGGAGCCAGGTGGCCAAGTCAAGGAGGCATGAGAGAAGCAGAAGGGAGATGGACAGTGAAAGCAGTGCTGGCTGGACCAGGGCTCACCCACTTCACAAAGCAGATGTGTTCCACGCAGCCATCTCTGCAATGCTCTCTAGGTCTGGTTTTTCCTGACTCAGAGTCCTGGGCGGGCCCAGTGATGGGTGGGAAGAAGTTAAACATGGCTTGAGGTGAAATGAGGACTCTCTCCCTTTGCTGCTACCTGCCAGCACTCCTGGGGCCACTGCCGAATTCTTTCTGGTGATGGGTGAGTCTGGGTCAACCTCCTGGTTAGAACTGGTAACCACTCTGGCTGGAGGTAGGGGGGAATGTGCTGGGCCCAAGTATCCGAGACCCATCCCCATTCTCCTGGGAGGAAAAGATAAGTAGAAGCCGGAGACGGAGGTCATGGAGGAGAAGACGAACAGTGTGACCCTGGGACAGACAGCTCTTTTTTAAAATATATTTTTATTGATTTCAGAGAGTAAAGGAGGAGGAGAGAGAGGTAGAAACATCAATGACGAGAGAGAGTCATTGATCGGCTGCCTTCTACATGCCCCACACTGGGGATCAAGCCCACAACCTGGCATGTGCCCTGACTGGGAATCGAACTGTGACTTCCTGGTTCATAGGTCAATGCTCAACCACTGAGCCACATCGGCCAGGCAGGACAGACAGCTCTTGACAAGAGTGGGCCGGGCTGTGAGCTCCTAGAGGGCCATATATGACTTTCCCTGGGTGTTGGTAGAGTGCCTTGCAGGATGGTTGGATGGATGGATGGACAAATGAATAGTCACAGCTGCAGGGGTCCTCAAACTTTTTAAACAGGGGCCCAGTTCACTGTCCCTCAGACCGTTGGAGGGCCGGACTATAGTTTTTTAAAAAAACAAACTATGAACAAATTCCTATGCACACTGCGGGCCTGGGACAAGTCGGCTGCTGAGCAGGACAGGCAGCGGCACCCGGCGGGCCAAATAAAAGTCCTCGGCGGGCCGCATGTGGCCCGCGGGCCGTAGTTTGAGGACCCCTGGCAGAGAGCCCAGTCAGTTTTCCAGCTCCTGCTTCTACTCTCAGCACTCTCTTCCCCACCCAGTGTACTCATGCTAACACCTGGCCCTCCAGTATGCAGGAAATTGCCTATAAATTAAATCCCGTGGAGATGTCATGCTGAAGGCACTTCCTTTCTCAAGGGTGTTTGAATTAAAAAAAAAAGATGGTGAAGAGGGCAATGCTTTCTCCAGATTGGTAATTCTCTAATGCAATTTCCTCTGTTTCTTCAAGATTTTAACTGGTGTTCTATAAAACTTTCAGTGAAATCTCTGTCAAGTGAATTTGAGAAACCTTGGAATTATAGCTCCTTCTTGAAGATTTAAAATGCACATCAGCATATGAAAGTCTCTGAAAAGTCTTGTGATTTAAAGTCGAAGTGTTTGATTTTTAAAAAACTTTTTAGTCTTATTGAAGTATGGTTCACATATACTATACCTCCCTCATTTTAAGAGTGCAAGTCAACAAATTTTGGTAAACATATATTCTTAGGCAACTGATAGCACAACCAAGATGTAGGACATTTCCATCAGCCCCCAAATTTGCTCTTGACCCTTTGTGGTTGGTGTTCTTCTTCAATTCTTAACCCTTGGCAACCACTGACTACCTTCTAAAACAAGAGTGTTACCTTTTTTAGAATTTCGCATAAATGGAATCCTACAGTAACTAGCACTGGTTTCTTTCCTGAGCAAAATGTTATTTTTAGATTCACTCGTGTGTGTTGGCAGTTTGTTCCTTTTTATTGCCAAGGGGTGGTCCACTGTATGAATGGGCCACTGTTGGTTAGTCCACCCACCAGCTGATGGACATTTGGGTCATTTCCAGTTTTCGGTGATTAAGAATTGCACTGCTGTGGGGGGAGAGAAACCAAGATGGCGGCATAGGTAAGCACCTAAACTGCTGCCTCGCACAACAATTTCAAAACTACAACTAAAAGACAGAACGGACACCATCCAGAACCACAGGAAAGCTGGCTGAGTGAAAATTCTACAACTAGAAGGAAAGAGAAAAGCTCACAGAGAATTGGAGGTACGGCAAAGGGTCTTTGTGCGCGCAGAGAGGAAGGGCGGCTGAGAGCCTGGCTGACTTTCTCTGGCGGAAGGGGGAAGGAAGCCCCCGACCGCACTGAACCTCAGTTCTGACTGCACTGAACCCCAGTTCCGGGCGAGCCTCTGCGGACCCACGCTCTTGTGGGGGGAGTCTGGACTCTCGGGCGGAGACTCAGGAGCTGGGGAAGGCAGAGGTCTACGAGTGCGCGCAAGGGCAAGGCTAACAGGAAGCCAAGACTGTCTGCTCCGCCCTGAGACTCCACACCATCCAAGCTGAGCACAGAGGCTATTGCAATTTGGCAAGTCTAATCCTATAAGGCTGTCTCCAGCACCGAACTTCTCCCAGCATAGACACAGCTGATCCTTATAGCCAACTGGCCTGGAGGTCAATTCCTCCCAGTGATACCAACAACAATCAAGACTTAACTACAACAAGGCTGTACACACAGTCCACAAAGGGGTGCACCAAGAGTGTCCACTTCAGGTTAACTGGGGAGGCCGACCCACTGGGCCATAGGAAACCTAGCACACAAATTTACCCTACCAACTCAGGGAAGCAGTGAAAATGCGGCGTCAAAGAAGCAGATTACAAATGAAAGAAATGGAGGAAAACAAACGACTGGATATAGAATTCAAAACCACGGTTATAAGGCTTTTCAAGAATATCCTAGAAAAGGCCGATAAATATAACGAGACCCTCGAAGATATGAAAAAGGACCAACTAGAAATTAAACATACACTGACTGAAATAAAAAATATTATACAGAGACCCAAAAACAGACTAGAGGAACACAAGAATCAAGTCAAAGAATTGAAATACAAAGAAGCAAAAAACACTCAACCGAAAAAGCAAAAAGCAAAAAAAAAAATCCAAAAAGTTGAAGATAGTGTAAGAAGACTCTGGGACAACTTCAAGCCTACCAACATCAGAATTATGGGGGTGCCAGAAGAAGAGAGAGAGCAAGATACCGAAAACCTATTTGAAGAAATAATGACTGAAAACTTACCCCACCTGGTGAAAGAAATAGACTTACAAGTCCAGGAAGCGCACAGAACCCCAAACAAAAGGAATCCAAAGAGGACCACACCAAGACACATCATAATTAAAATGCCAAGAGCAAAAGACAAAGAGAGAATATTAAAAGCAGCAAGAGAAAAACAGTTAATTACCTACAAGGGAGCACCCATACGACTGTCAGCTGATTTCTCAACAGAAACTATGCAGGCCAGACGGGAGTGGCAAGAAATTTTCAATGTGATGAATAGCAAGAACCTACAACCAAGATTACTCTACCCAGCAAAGCTATCATTCAGAATTGAAGGGCAGATAAAGAGCTTCACAGATAAGAAAAAGCTAAAGGAGTTCATCACCACCAAACCAGTATTATATGAAATGCTGAAAGGTATTCTTAAAGAAGAGGAAGAAAAAAAAAGTAAAGATAAAAATTATGAACAACAAATACATATCTATCAACAAGTGAACCTAAAAATCAAGTGAATTAAAAACCCGAGGAACAGAATAATCTGGTGAATATAATAGAATCAGGGGCATAGAAAGGGAGTGGACTGATAATTCTCAGGGGGAAAGGGGTATGGGGGGTTCAGGAAGAGACTAGACAAAAATCATACACCTATGGATGAGGACAGTGGGGGGGAAGGTAAGGGCAGAAGGTGGGGTGGGAACCAGGTGGAGGGGAGCTATGGGGGGAAAAAGGAGAAACAATTGTAATAATCTGAATAAAGATTTATTTTAAAAATAAAAAAAATAAATAAAAATAAAAAAATAAAATCAGTTTGTGTGAAAAAAAAGAAAGAATTGCACTGCTGTGGATATTCATGTAGAGGTGCTTGTGTAGACATATATCTTCATTTCTCTTGAAGTGGATCGTCCACCTGAGAGTGGATCGTCTCACTGTATTTGATCCAGGGACACTTAAATTGAACATGTATTAGTGAATGTTCTGAAGCACAGTTTGGGAAACACAGCTCTAATGCTGGGCCCGTCAACACCATCTCGGCAGCCACCCTGACGTCTATGGGCAAAGCTGAGATGACTCGGGCCAGGGCTGTCATTCAAAAGGGTGAATGAGGTAACCTTGGGTTTGCCAAGGAGAGCTCAGCATGACTCCTGAGTTGGGGATGGTGAATCAGGCTCAGAGATATGGCGTCTCTTCTCATCTAACAGGAAACTCAGACCCTCACTGACCCTCTGGTCACCACATTGGGGAAGCAGTTCTTGCTGGTTCTGAATGAAGAGGGAAAGGGCCCTCAGTAGTTGCTATCACAAATAGCATCGTTCTCCTCAGCAGATGGTGGAGGAGAGAGGCTAATTGAGAACTCGTGTAGCATATTAAAGAAAAACCAGCCAAAGGAACCCGCAAGGTAAATGATGTCATTATCAGACAAGTAAAGGAAACAGCAGCTGTCCCTGGTGTGGCTGGCTCTTTGGGCCTGTGGGAAGCAGTCCCCCCAGGAGCGGGGGAACTGACAGCTCAGCACATGCTACTACTGACCTCATGGAGGAGAGGAACCGTTGGGGGGCGGGGGGGATGGTACATCTTCAATGAGCACCCTGACTTCCTTTTATTTGTTGTTGGACTATCTTAACAGACACTCATGATTTTCCAAGTTTGTTGATCAATTAAATTGGAAAAGGCACGTTGCTATCCCACCTCATGTCTGTGTGTCTGTGGATGGGGCACACGATGTGGAAATTGCCTGGAATTTGCTACCTGGGCCACCAGCTTCATAGATGTGGGGGCTGAGCCTGTGGGAGGCACATGCCATTTGCAGCCAGATCCAAGGATTTAAAAATTCCTTACCCCCTTTTAGCTCCACAGGCCTCTCAGGCCACACTAACATCTGGAGGACAGGAAAGAGAAAGATGTTGCCTGCAGCCACGTTCCATGGGTATTCTGTGATTTTGTGGAAAGAACATGAGCTTCTGGAATCAGACCTGGGTTCCAACCCTGGCTCTGTCACTGACCAGCTAAGGCCAGGCCTTTCTCCTGTGACTAAGTCTCCTCATCTGTAAAATGGGGGAGCATACCTACTTCAGTGGTGTGGAGAGGAGTGTGTAAGACATGATGTCTTCTGTGGATAAACAAGTTCTTGGTGCATATCAGGTGTATAATAAATAGGGGTTCATAAACCCAACTCCTGGACCCATCCCTATGTGAGCTGGGCAAGAGCAGGAAACAGAGTGCTTTAGGCAGAGGGAACTGCCAGTGCAAAGGATTCTAGGAGGGAATTAACAGGAGCAAAAGAAAGGCAGTGTGGGAGGAGCGAGGTGCGAGATGGGAGAGATGGGAAGGTGCTACAGGATATTTCTGGTGAAATAGGCAGGGTCAGAATGTAAAGGGCTTTGGAAACAAGGATAAGGATTTTGTGCTTTATTCTTAATGAAATAGGGAATCATTGATTGGCTGCCTCCTGAACGCCCTCCAATGAGGATCAAGTCCACAACCCGGGCATATGCCCTGGCTGGGAATTGAACCATGACCTTCTGGTTCATAATTCGATACTCAATCACTGAGCTACACCAGTTAGGCTGTGCTTTATTCTTAGTGAAATAGAGAGCCATCAAATGCCTTTAGGAGAGGAACATCATCTGACTTATGTTTTTGAGAGAGCTCTCTGGCTAAAGAATGTGAAGAATGACTGTGAGGAGGCCAGTGTGGACACAGGCTGGCTGGTGGTTGAGGTGATGGCAGAGGTTCAGATGAGAGATGCTGATGGCATGTACAGATGGAGGGGTGACTGGCCAGCGCACACAGTTCTTTAAACACCCAGGATGGAGAGGTGGGATAGAGAGACCCAGGGGGCAGGGGAAGGTCTCAGTATTGAAGGCAATGTTTCTCAAACATCTTTTTCCCAACCTCCTCGGAATACTGAGATTAAGGTTGGGGATGAGCTGAAGGTGCTGGAGCTACAGCTCTTGCCTATGCGGATTGGTGGGTGGTTAAATGTTTTGAATATCACCCTGGGGAACAGCTAAAGAATCTTTCTCAGTACAATGCTCCAGGCAGTCATTACCAATTGAGCAAAATTAGTAGTTTAGATAAAATCTACCATTCATGGATTAAGGCCTTGCCTCCCCCAAGGGTCTGTACTTGGTTTTGAACCGTGTGCTCTGTAAGTGGAAGTGAAACGGGACAATCATTGGGTCCAGGCTGCCTATCACTACTTGAGCCAATTCAGCAGAAACAGGGTTGAATCATATATGAGTGTTTATTCCAAAAATGACGGCAGTATAGGAGAGCAGCAGGTCACCCACAAAAATCTGCTCTGCACCCCACCATGAGCCAGTTGCTTATATTGGGTAGAAAGACAAAGATTACATGGGGAAGTAGGCAAAAGGGATAAGAATGGGTATGCAAAATGGGCAGTTTACAAGCAATGCGGGCTGGGGTTTGCAAAGGCTTGGGGATATGCATAAGGCAGGCGCCTCTGGTTTCTGCAACAAGGTTTTTAATCTTTCCTTGGTAATTGGCTCCGGGATGTGGAAGATGGGCTGCATTTTCAGGTGAGCTCCCAGGTCCTTCTTGCAGCTCACAGCCAGGTTAGATTGTGCTTTCTTTTCTTTTCATTTTTTTTTAAAGAGTGTGCTTTCTTTAATCAGAACAAAACAATCACAGTTAACAGAGCATGATTAATATTTCTTATAATTATAGCTGGTCCCCAGTATTCTAGTCCGCCCCTAACAGGAGAACGAGGCAGGATTGGGCCTCTAATGCTGTAAATTCCTGTACAGGATGGAATTGGGCACTGGAGGCGTCAGATCTTGCTCAGATCTGGTCTGGCTTTGACCCTTGAACCTAAGTTAGGGCAATAAAATATACCCCAGACCCTCAGCACGGCCAGGGCTTCCAGCGAGCAGAGGCAGCTCCTACAGGCCTGCACGTGACCTTGCAACCTCCAACACAGAAGCCCGAGTCACCAGTGGTTTCTCTGCCACACACTTTCAATTTTTTTGGTAGAAATTAAGATACCTATGTTGCCCATAGATGGTAAAGTAGCTTAGCATCTAAAAAGCATGACTTGTGTCCTTAAAAATACCAATAAAACTAATTCTGCCATATTAATATTTTCCCCCTTTTTCGTGAGTAGTAAAGTACTCCCTAATTTAAAACAAATATGGTCATGTTACCACCAATGACAACCTGGGCAGAGGTGGAGCTGCTGTGAAGAAGGGCTTTAGGAGGATGGAGGAGAGAAGAAGCCGCAGGAGAGCATCTTTGCAATAAACATCTACATGTGACCTGGATGGTCCAGAGGAAGAATTTGGTTGCCTCCACTAGTGCTCCTGGGAGTAACATTTCTCTCCAGAATCCCTTTGCTCCCAATGAAAGACTTTTAGAGTTGCCACATCTCTCATTTCTCCAGTGAGAGCACAGAGGTCCTGTGTAGAGCAAGAACAGAGCGGACTTTTTGGACACCTTTGACAGTACAATATGGAGTCACCATCAGCCATGAAAGGTGTGTCAAGTGCTATGTCAAGACTGAGGTAATGAGGTGTAACAGGAATGCCCTTGGGAGGGGCCCAGAATGCCCAAAAGCACAAGTCTGAACACTTGGATCTGGACTCCATCTGGACACTGATATGGGTGGGGCCTGACCACCCAGCACTCGAGCTTGGCCTTCCGCTCCACTGGACATGTGCTGCTGCTATAGCCACCTGGCTTTAAAGATTAAAAACCTTGTTGCAGAAACCAGAGGCGCCTGCCTTATGCATATCCCCTCTCCACCTGCGGACACTGCCAGTGACCAGGACCTCACTCGGCTCACTTCTATCTTGTGAGCTCCTGCTCTCTGTGTGTAACCTGCGTGTGACTCGGCTTATTGGAAAGGTCTTCCCTAGTAAACCTGGCATCGTGGAAAAACACTAAGGTGTGTGAGTGATCCTTTCCGGGATGCTCTCTTGCTCTCAACAAGCCCAGAGGAGTTAACTGACTTTTCCAAGATCACACAGCTAGCCCAAGTCAGATGCCGTCTGTAGACCTGAGTACACATTTTATTCACCTAAAACAGTGGTCGGCAAACTCATTAGTCAACAGAGCGGCAAACCGTGGCTCGCGAGCCACCGTTTGCCAACCACTGACCTAAAACAATATGTCAGTGTAATTCAGGGGTCCTCAAACTTTTTAAACAGGGGGCCAGTTCACTGTCCCTCAGACCGTTGGAGGGCTGGACTATAGTTAAAAAAAAAAAACTATGAACAAATTCCTATGCGCACCGCGGGCCCGGGACGAGTCGGCTGCTAAGCAGGACAGGCAGCGGCACCTGGCGGGCAGGATAAATGTCCTCGGCGGGCTGAATGTGACCTGTGGGCCGTAGTTTGAGGACGCCTGGTGTAATTTATCCACTTATTGGTAACCCAGATCTCCATATAACCTTGTAATGCAGGTCTGGCTGAGGTTGGCTCCTACACTCAAATTTAATACCTTATTTAATACTATTTTGGGGTTTGCTCTTGATACTTCTTGGATCTGTCTTCATCATCATCAATCTTTTATTGTATCTGTTCTAACAAATCTTCTAAAACCTATTTCCCCACACCCAATAGGCTGTGAAAGTACATCAGTAATTTAATTTTACATAACAATGCTCCCCATGTGGCTGGTGGAATTCTCACCAGCTGTCTTATCCACTCGCTCCTTTTGCTCTTTTTCCTCTGCCTTCTCCCCGCCCTCTGCACCTCTCTCGGCCAATGTGCTGTTCTAAGAGGAAGCTGTGCAGCATCTCGGAAACCACAGGGTCCAAATCCTGCAACGACCAGTGTGTCTGTGGACAAGTTCCGGAGCCTCTCTGAGCCAGGGTTACCCCCACTTCTTTCATGGAGAAGGAGGCTCAAAGGCTTTCACAGTGTTGTCATTTAACAAGTCTCATTTCTTCCCTTGGTTTGGAGGTATCTTCTACCTCTCGACTTAGGTTGTGGTTGGTTACGGGACACGTCTGTGGTCTTTGCTAGGACTCAGAGCCTTTGAGGTGACTGTTTCCTAATCCTGGGCTTTTCCGTGCCAAGCACAAACTTGAAGGCTCTCCATTGATGCTTGTGCAGAATATTGTAAATCCCTAAGTTCCGATGTGAGACAGCTGCTAAATGTCTGTGTTCTCTCCTGCTGGGTCTGAGGCATAGGACTCTGAGGCCTTTCCCTCTTCTCTGTATCCCAGGACCTCTGAGCTCCACAAAGGTGGGGCATCTCTAGAAGTTATGATCTCTCTTTGGATAGTGGCCCCAGGGCAGAGAGCGCTTCTCCCAAGAGAGTGTCAGATTCCGGGGAGCAGCTTCAAAGCTGATGCAGAAGGAGCCGACTGCTTCTTCCCTTTGGCACAGCCGATGGACAGGGAGTCCCCAAGGAGACACCTCCCTCCCTCGGAAGCTGCCATGATTTTGAGCAGCTGTGAGTGTTTCTTTGCCTTTGGGCAGTGTCTTTATTCCTTTGCAGCAGGTTAAATTGTCAAATCCTTGCCCACTCTGTACACTGTGTGGATTCAGAGAGGGGGTAGTAGAGAGAGAAGGATGACATGAGAGAAGCCCCAGGAATGGAGATGCGTGATGTAGGCCCAGAAAGGAGACATGCCCATGGCTGTGCTCCCTGCACCTGCTTCCTCAAGGTGCTGCTCATCCTGCCAACAAATCTCTCTCCTTCTAGAGGCACCTCCAGGGAGCCTGGTGCCTCTCACCAAATGGATGCCAACTCAATTCTTCCTTAAATAATCCACGGGGGCCACATGGTAAGTTCCTTGGGGGCAGGGGCCACATTTCCGTTCTTATCTTCCCCTTGATGCACAAGTGAGAGATGCTGGAGGCATCACAGTTGCTGGTTTAATGAATGATGAGCCTGGGCAGCACCTGGCTCAGCACAGGGAGTGGGTTTGTCCTACCAATGTCAACAATTGCTAGAACATTTCAGGCAGGAAGGCACCACCTCTGTTCCCCCACAGTGTGTGTGCATGCGCATAGGTGCATGTGCGTGTATTCAGGAGTCTGGGCTTCTAAACATGTTCTAAATCCCATTTATAGCATGTTCTGCAGTGGTTTTGTAAGCCCAGAAAAATCCATTTGAGTCCAATATATTCAGATTTCCCTGTTCATTTAGTAATTAGAATATATTACCCTCGCAGATTGCTTCAGCCTCATACTTTTTTGGTTTTTAGCCCTCTCTGAATCCTCTCTGGTCTCTGCCATGGAGGTTATTTGGGTCAGATTGTAAATGCTTTTGCTGTATCTCTCTCCCTAAGCATTTGCAGCAGGTTTTATGGGGCTTGTGAATATGAACTGATTTTCTTTTACACATCTGAGTCGGCCTTATTTTGGTCTAAAGTGGACTTTATGAACCTGCATGGATTAGAATAAACACTGAATCCAGTAATCACTTATCATTTCTATATTTAGTTCATAAATTGCTAGGTTTTGCATGTGTGTGTGGACACAGACTATTAAGAAAAAATTAAGTGTGCGCGCTGCTGTTATGAGTAAAATTGCTTGATCTGAGAGGGCGCGTAGGAGAATTCCTAGACAGATGGGGCCTGAGCCATCAGCTGAGAGACCTCGTTCTGGTCTGAAAGTCACTGTTTTTTAACCTATAAAATGGGAGAACAATACCTATCCCCCAAGGGTTGTGCAGATCAAAGGATGAGGGAAAGCAAAAGGACCTAGCACTTCTGGAATCTCAGCCTTGAATGGACTTTGAGGGCCTGTAAGTCAAAGGCACTGTCTCCTGCTGTGTACCTGATGGGCCAACTAAATAATAACATAATACAGATGTATTACACTGGGTGCAAGTGTCTGCCTGGGTCCTTATCTTATCAGAGTCCTGCCAGAGAAAAGTTCTACACAAACACTGCTGTCTTGGGTCATCATAAGACTAGGACAGTGAAGCGGAGGACAGGGCTCCCAAGCTCCACTGCTTGGGTTGTGCCTCAGCTCAGGCACTTTAAGATCTGTGTGACCTCGTACATATCACTTAGCTTCTCTGTGCCTCAGTCTCTTCAGCTGTAAGATGGGCATAATAATACGAATGCTCTAGCAATAATAAATGTATGTTATTAATACTAGAGGCTTGGTGCATGAGATTTGTGCACTGGGGGAGAGGGGTGTCCCTCAGCCTGGCCTGCACCCTCTCGCAGTCTGGGGGGAATGGGCCTAAGCTGGCAGTTAGACATCCCTTTCGCAGTCCGGGGCTCCCTCTCTCCTTACTGCCCGCCTGCAGTGTAGGTGGGAGAGGCTCCTGCCACCATCACTGCACACGCCAGCTGTGAGCCCGGCTTCTGGCTGAGCAGTGCTCCCCCTGTGGGAGTGCACTGACCACCAGGGGGCAGCTTCGGCATTGAGCGTCTGCCCCCTGGTGGCTCATCATAGCAACTGGTTGTTTCACCGTTCAGTCAATTTGCGTATTATGCTTTTATTATATAGAATATATAAAGTACTTAGTGTGCCTAGCACACAGTGTTTGTCATTATCATCATCTCTATTATTGTTATTAGTGGTGAAGTGTGGACGTTAGTGGCAGAGTGATTTTTATTTGAGTCTTGGCTCTGTCACTCACCTGCTCTTTGACCTTGGATAATGGTTTAACCTTTCTAAGCCATTAGTTCCTCATCTGTTACTTGGGGATGTCTTCTATTTCCTGGGGTTATTAGAGCACCCAATGAGACAAGGGGTGTAAAGCACTTAGCCTTGTGCCTGTCATAGAGGAAGCACTTAATCAATGTCGTTTTATTATCTTGAGAACTACTCTAAGTGCACACTGTTCATGCAACTATTAGTTAAGCCTGTGATAAGTGTGGACTGGGCCTGGAATGAAGTTCCTTCCTTCCCTCTGAGGAAGCATGCATATCTCTTCTGTTTCGAGGGCTATTTACTTCCTCTACCTCAGCCAGGACACTAATATTGTACCCAAAATTCTGGAGAAGAGCCTAAGGTAGGTCAGCTTGAATCTCCCAAAGGGATTTGGCTCCGGGAATTAGAGCTCTGGTGAGGAGACCCCAGCTACAGAGCAGTCGCACACCTGGGTCTAATGGGGTATGCAGGCATGGGTACATGTCTGGTGGCCACCCATCCCACTCTTTGCATGTGTGACTTCCTGACATTATTGTTCACTGTGCTCTCTGTCACCTTAAAACTGTCTGGGCTATGATCTCACTCATACCTATAATAATAAAAGCATAATAGGCTAATTAGACTGGATAGCCAAACGACCTTCCGGACGTCATTCCAGACAAAGCTGCGCGGCGGGGGCTGAGGCAGAGGCAGTTAGGGGCAATCAGGCAGGCAGGCAAGCAGTTAAGGGTGATCAGGCAGGCAAGCAGAGTGGATAGGGGTGATGAGGCTGGCAGGCAGAGTGGTTAGGGGCAATGAGGCAGGCAGGTGAGTGGTTAGGGGTGATCAGGCAGGCAGGCAGGTGAGTGGTTAGGAGCCAGCGGTCCCGGATTGCGATAGGGATGTCCGACTGCGGGTTTAGGCCTGATCCCACAGTTGGACATCCCCTAAGGGGTCTGGATTGTAAGAGGGTGCAGGCTGGGCTGAGGAACCGCCACCCCCCCCCCATGCACAAATTTCATGCACTGGGCCTCTAATATGGGATATAATGATCAACATAATTTGACGAACAAGAATAGATCCAGAGACAAATGGCAGAGGAGGGGGCAGTTAGAGAGCAACCAAAGGACTTGAATGCATGCATATTAGCATAACCAATGGACACAGACACTAGGGCAGTGGGGGCTTGCCCAGGGTGGGAATGGGGGGCGGGTCAAGCAGGGAAAAAGAGACATATGTAAAACTTTAGACAATAAATAAACAAAAACTGTCTGGGCTAGATGTTGCATTCTATGGTTCCCACCCTGGCCGATGTTGCTCAGTGGTTAGAGCACCACCCCATGCACCAAAGGGTCACAGGTTCAATTCCCAGTCACAGGCACATATTTGGGTTGTAGGTTCGATCCCCAGCCCAGTTGGGGCACCTGTGGGAGGCAATCAACTGATGTGTCTCTCTCACATTGTTTTTCTCTCTTTCCCCCTGATTTCTCCCTCCCTCCCTCCCTTCCACTCTCTCTTAAAAAAAAAATCAATGGAAAAATATTCTCAGGTGAGGATTAATAAAATTTATATAGTTCTCCATACTTGATCTACTCAAGAAAAACATATCCCTCCCATCCTTTAGCTCAAAAGAGTATGGTTGGAAGTACTATTTGGCCACATCTGGCATTTGGGAAGGGTGCCTGGCATCTTGTTGGCCCAGGAGAGGGGCCTTCTCTGGTGTTGTCAGGGAGGCCACAGGAAGGAAGAATCATCTTCAGGAAAATCACCCCCTTTTTCAGGTCAGCACACATTATGAGAACTTTGTCATTTTCCTAGATTCTGACAGTGAGTGGCTACTTGCTAGAGGGAGGGCAATGCAGAGTTCCCATAATGTGTGCTGGGATCTTGAAACTGGACAGAGTGAAAGAGGGCAGCCTTTCTCTTCTGGTGCTCCAGGATAAAGCCAAGAGGCCCAGCCCTCTGCTACCTGTAACCGGGGCTCAGAGAAGCCAGTGCTAATACAACAGCAGCATCAACCACCGTGCAGCAACTGTTAGCCAAAGACATTGTCTCCTTCCTCTCACAGAACTTTCCTTTCTTTGAGCTGCTTCCAAACATTTCCTTAGGTTATTGAATCTTTTCAGATACCTCTGCCCAGGGGTCCTGATTTGCATCACCATATGGAAATCTCTGTCTTGAGCCAGAGGGTCCTCTGAGCTGAATGTGCCTACAGAAATGCACTTACCTGGATCTGAAAGTGGTACAAAGACTGACAGCTTCTCCCCTCCCAATTTTAACCCCCCTTTCTACAAATCCTGGCATCTGCTAAAGGCCCACTTGTTTTCCAGGGGGGCAAATATGCCTGTCTTTCTCTTCAAGCCAACTTATTGTACATTACTTTCATCTGCTCAGAGTCTGATTTAAATATGAATCCATAGAACACAAACATCCATAGAACACAAACATCCATAGAACACAAAATATAACTTTGTTATATTTTGCCCAATTACAACAGTTGTCTTATCATTCTTCTCTGCTTGGTAATGTCCTGTCAAAAGACTAAATGACAATGTTTGAAAAGATAGCAACATCAATCACGTGAGAACGACTTATTTTTAATCCACCACACTAAGGCTGTCCTCTAGTTATTTGGGAATATGTATCAAGCCCAAACTTTGAAATTTTGATAATTGGTTCCTTGCAGTTCTATTATTTCTTCCTTTCCTCTAAGTCTGATGTGTGTGGAAAGTTTCCCAAATATGTATTCAGCAAATGAATCCTTGACTCAAAGATAGGTATGGTAAAAAAAAAAACAAAGCCTCTGTTATTCATTCATTTAATGAATATTTATTGAATGTTTTCACTGTGTCAGGTACTATATGAGGTGCTGGGGACACAGTGATGAACAAGGACAGAGTCTCTCTGCCCTCACAAGCTTACTGGCTAGTGGAGCTGAAGTCAATGAGAGAGCAAATAAAGACAGTGTGAAAAATGCTGGGAGTGAAACAAGTGGGGTTATTGTGAAAGAAAATCATGGAAGGGAAAGCTCAGGGAGCTTGACTACCCAACCCAAATATCTCAATTTGCAGGTGAGAAAAGTCAGGGCTGGGCAATTTCCCCCAATCCTGCACAAGTAGTTCCTGACAGACACACAGCTAAGGCCGGTGCTGCCTGTTGGGTGATATGCTGTTAGATGTAGTGGGGAAACCTGCATCCTCCTGTGGTGAGTTTTCTGGGAGGATTTGTCTCAAGGATATATGAACCTATCTATTAATGCATTTCTGGGAAAATGCTGAAAAGCATTCTGGTACTCCCTTTTGGATTGCCAAGGCCACCTGCTGGGGAAGTATGGATTCTTCTCTCTCCTTCCAGATTCCTGCTCAGGGTTCTTATAGTGAAATTCACTCCCATGCATTGAGTAGAGGAAGCCCCGAAGCTCTAGACCCAATGTCTATTAGACCCAATATCCAGGGGTCTCATGCCAAGAGGGAACTGGAGAGAAAACAGGGCCTAAGAGAAAAGGGGGACAAGAGATGGAGAATATAGAAACAAGGGCGGGACCAAGAGAAGAAGAAGGAAAACCAGGGTAGCAAGGGGGACATAAAAAGTGTTCCAATTTTCTATCGCTTTGTGACAAACTGTCCCAAAACTCAGTGAGTTAAAAGAACAACTTCTTATTATTGCTCACGAATCTGAGATTGATGGGTGCAGCCAGGTGGTTCTTGCTTGGCCTCCCTCATCTGGTGGCAGTCAGAGGGGTCTTCTGAAAGCTTCTTCACTCACATGTCTGGTGCCTGAGCTGGCCAGGCTGGTCTCTCCACATAGCTAGCTTGGGCTTCCTCACAGCATGGTGGCCATCATGTAGGCATGCTTCTTAGAAGGCCACTGGCTTCCCCAGAAGACAGGTAGGTCTCTTAAGGCCTGGGTCTGGAAACTGACATAGTATCACTTCCTCCATATTCTGTCAATCAAAGTAGTCATGAGATCATCCATATTCAAAGGGAGGGGACATAGACTCCCCTCTCTCCATGGGATGAGTGTCAAAGGATTTGTGCCCATCAATAATCTGTCATAAACCCACTGCCCCTTTCATATGAGACCCCTTAATACACATTATATAAAGAAAGCAAATAGGTCTCCATTCAGTTTTTTCTTTACAGGTCACACTTACCAGTTTCTTTAACCTTCAGATCACTCACATCCTTCCCAACCCCCATATGCGTCCAAATGATCAGACTGCCCCTTAAGACATGACACCCAGGACTTGATTCCTTGTCCCAGATATTGCAGCTGACCATTGTCTCTTTTCTGAAAAATATAACTATGTATGCAGCCTAAACTGCATTCCTGTTGTTTTTATCAATCATGTTACACTTTTGATCCATACTAAGCTAACATGACCTTTTTTGTTTGTTTTTGTGTTAATCCTCACCTGAGGATATTTCTCCATTGATTTCTAGAGAAAGTAGAAGGGAGGGGGAGAGGCACAGAGAAAGAAACATCGATGTGGGAGAGACACATTGATTGGTTGCCTCCCTCATGTGTCCTGACTGGGCCCAGGGATTGAGCCTGCAACAGAGGTATATGCCCTTGACCAGAACTGAACCTGTGATCCTTCAGTCTATGGGTCGACACTCTATCCACTGAGCCAAACCGGCTAGGGGTAAAATGATAATTTTTATTATAAAACGTAATTGCAGCAAATGTGTAAAATATGAAACAACACAAAGAGGAAAATAAGATCACCTATATTCTCACCACTGAGAGTTAACCACTGCTACCTTTTGAGTCTTTTTTTTTTTCCTATTAACATCTGTGTATGTGTGATAATTCTGTAAATTGTTTTTTATCCCTTAAGAAAATGTTATAGGCATTTTCCCCATGTCAGGAAATAACCTTCTACATGATCATACATAGTGATGGCCTCATATTATCCTTTGTGAAACACTTCATTTTTTCTGGATGAAATGCATTTAATCAGGTCTTCTCCATCCTGTACTTGTGTAACTGGTTTTGCCTTTTCATTAAAAATCATCTTGTTGCTTTTTATATAAATTATTGTAGTCTCTTATAATCTTTTAAGTCCCAATTTTATCAACAAATCTCTTCTGGGTTTATATTATTTTAAAATCAATAAGTATCTAAATCACTGATAAATCATTTTAAATAGGATAGAGCTGGTAACGTCCCCTTGGAGGCCATCCTCCAGGTTTCAGCACTCCATTCATCGAACAGTCTTTGGCTCTGATCAATTAATCATCTTAGTGGCACTATCATGTGGCTTGTTTCTCCATTTGAAAACAGAATTTTTGAAACCAGGAAAAAAAGAAGACTGCCAATCACACCATCATTTGGATACATTATGTTTGTCAAATTCCCTTTTACGCTTCTCTTATCATTTAATTGACGAAAGGAAATTGGAGTGGTTTGGTAGAACTTGTGCTTTTTCAACCCATACTGTTGTTCTGGAGAAAAAGAGATTGGTCAAATACTAAAATCCAGTTTAAATCCCTTACTATTCATGAACATACAGGTTGGAACCCTAATCCTATATATTAAAGGCTAATATGCAAATCCACTGAACGGCAGAACGAATGGTTGCTGTGACACGCACTGACCACCAGGGGGCAGATGCTCAATGCAGGAGCTGCCCCTGGTGGTCAGTGCGCTCCCACAGGAGGAGTGCTGCTCAGCCAGAAGCTGGGCTCATGACGCGAGCTGAGGGGCGGTGGCAGGAGCCTCTTCCACCTTCGTGGCAGTGCTAAGGATGTCCTACTACCAGCTTAGGCCCGCTCCCCCCAGGGCCTAAGCTGGCAGTGAGACATCCCCTGAGGGGTCCTGGACTGTGAGAGGGCACAGGCCAGGCTGAGGGGCCCCCCACCAGTGCACGAATGTCATGCACCAGGCCTCTAGTCTGAGATATCCCTCAATTTTGAAATGAAAAATAATTCTCTTTTTCAGACTACATTTTTTGTTATTGTTGTTCCTCCCTCCCCATATACAGATGGTGGTGAATTAATGGAATTATTAATTCCTTCAAAAGATATTTAATTGAAAAATGAACATATTTTTCTAATGTTTTTAAAAACTGTTTATTTTTCCAAGGATTAAATACAACTCATTGGACAGTAAATTGTAAAATCAATTTTTTAAAATCCACATTATTTTCTGATTCCCCCACAGTCCTTCAAAGAGTATCCCCAGTGGCTTGGCATTCGTAAGTGTAAGTCCTATAAGTGCACTTCAATGTGGCTCAGTCGGGAGAAGTGATTTGGACTCATTCAAGGCAGTCATGAGATTTCTTCTATCTCCTCATTTATCTCAGATTTCTGAACCCTGAAGAGACATTTGTTCTATCCTCTCTGTGTGAAGATAAATTTTCCTGAGATGATGGAGACAAAATAGACGTTGAGTAGTTGTGCTTTCTATCTCCTGTTCCCATTATATCATCTGCTTCACGTAATGGATCCAATCCTTTCTCTAAACTACCTGAGAGCATGCTCATCTTCAGACCCTCCGCACTGCCTACATAACAAGCACATTTGTTGTAGGTATATCAATCTGAGTTTTAGGTCTGATTGTTGTTACATTTTTTTAAATAGAGAGATTCTACATGCAAACCCAGATTTCATGCTCTCCCCAGAAAATCTGGTGCTCAGGCACCATTGGCTCCACATTTGCAGTGCTGTTCCCTGTAGAAGGCAGGGGTTTCTGGTTAGCCACAATCCCTACCCCTCCTTCTTGTATTCCTGACCCAAACTTGAGAGTCAAATGTCATTTTAGCATCTTTCAGCTAGCAGGTACCACTCATTTGCACCAACTGCTGGGCCTCTTAGGTATTTAAGTTTCTGACTCTTGGGCTCCCTTTTCTCTGATGTCTTAGTGAGCCAGAGCAGCCCAGCCTAGGCTCATTTCCCCACTTAGCCCTTCTCTTGTTATCCTAGGCCCTTCCTTGTTTCACTGTCCCCAACTTTAATAAACATCCTCAAAAAAAATCAGGGCTTTTGAAGGGGGGAGGCAGAGGCAGCTGGATGGGAAATAGAGCTGAGATTCTCCAAGCTTCAGGGAGGACTGGTTCTGTGGGTGTTGGGAGGGGAAGAGAACAACCATCCACTTTGAGACTGCTGTGAGGTAGCTTGTGGGTGCCTGGGAGACCAGATACTGTGCTATTGTTCATGGTGTTAGAAGATCTCTGATCTTCCCCTTCAAATGACCAGACTAGTTTAGATCAGGATCACCTTGTAATCGTGCATACTGAAGACAAGGAGATTTTCCTCTGAAAATCAAGGATGTACAAGAACCCTGGGTCTTTTAAGCACCACCAAAAGGAAGTGCCATAAGATTACAGAGCTGAATACTCCTCAGAGATGTTGGAGAGAGTTCAGAGCAGAGTATTGATTAAGAGACAAGACATTAGCCATTATATCTTAGATTTGGGGGAATCTGGCTGTACCCTCGCGTCTCCCTGTATTGACAGCTGAGCTGAATCCCATTCTCTTATCTGCACAGCTAGGTTTATGGGTTCACTTATGCGCTATCACCGAGGAGCCCTTTCTCTTTGTTTTGTCATTGTGTGAAGTTGCATGCCTGAAATGATCTCCTGATGGTTTTTCAAAGAGCCTCAAGCGCAGAGCTCAGTATTTTTTATTCTTATTTTTTTGTAACAGCAGATGTTCCAATAGTCTGTCTCCTTTTGCACAAAGTATAAAGGAGATGATGGAACCACCACGTACTCTGGGTAACCTCTGCCATTCCTGTGTGATGTGTAGCAGCTTCCTAAGTGGCCTCCCAACTTTCACTTTTCCAGTGCATTCCATCTACTAGCTTCAGAGTTCTTTTCCAACTCTGGAGACTGCTCTGGCCACCCCCATTCTTTTACAGTCCATCTCTGTGCCTCTACACCTTCATTTAATGGATGTGGCTTTCTTTTTCTTTTTAAAAAAATATATTTGAGGAAAACAAAGATGGCGGCATAGGTAAACACCTAAACTGCTGCCTCGCACAACAATTTCAAAACTACAACTAAAAGACAGAACGGACACCATCCAGAACCACAGGAAAGCTGGCTGAGTGAAAATTCTACAACTAGAAGGAAAAAGAAAAGCTCACAGAGAATTGGAGGTACGGCAAAGGGGCTTTGTGCGCGCAGAGAGGAAGGGCGGCTGAGAGCCTGGCTGACTTTCTCTGGCGGAAGGGGGAAGGAAGCTCCCGACTGCACTGAACCCCAGTTCTGACTGCACTGAACCCCAGTTCTGGGCGAACCCCTGGGGACCCACGCTCTTACGGGGGGAGTCTGGACTCTCGGGCGGAGACTCGAGCTGGGAAAGGCAGAAGTCTGAAGGCGCACGCGGGCCAGTGCGCACAAAGGCTGCGGAGGTTGCCACAGGCTTTCCCTAGTGGAAGGGAGTCAGAGGCTCCTGACGGCACTGAGCCCCAGTTCTGACTGCAGTGAACCCCAGTTCCAGGCGAGCCCCTGGGGACCCACGCTCTTGTGGGGGGAGTCTGGACTCTCAGGCGGAGACTCGGGCTGGGGAAGGCGGAGGACTGAAAGCGCACATGCGCGCAAGGGCAAGGATGACAGGAAGCCAAGACTGAGACTAAACCCCATCCAAGCTGAGCACAGAGCCTATTGCAATTTGGCAAGTCTAATCCTATAAGGCTGTCTCCAGCACCGAACTTCTCCCAGCATAGACACAGCTGATCCTTACAGCCAACTGGCCCGGAGGTCAATTCTTCCCAGTGATACCAACAACAATAAAGACTTAATTACAACAAGGCTGTACACACAGTCCACAAAGGGGTGCACCAAGAGTGTCCACCTCAGGTTAACTGGGGAAGCAGACCCACTGGGCCATATTGGAAACCTAGCACAAATATCTACCTTACCAACTCAGGGAATCAGTGAAAATGCGGGGTCAAAGAATCAGATCACAAACGAAAGAAATGGAGGAAAACAAACGACTGGATATAGAATTCAAAACCACCGTTATAAGACTTTTTAAGAATATCCTAGAAAAGGCTGATAAATATAACGAGACCCTCGAAGATATGAAAAAGGACCAACTAGAAATTAAACATACACTGACTGAAATAAAAAATATTATACAGAGACCCAGAAACAGAATAGAGGAACACAAGAATCAAGTCAAAGAATTGAAATATAAAGAAGCAAAAAACACTCAACCGAAAAAGCAAAAAGCAAAAAAAAAAAATCCAAAAAGTTGAAGATAATGTAAGAAGACTCTGGGACAACTTCAAGCGTACCAACATCAGAATTATGGGGGTGCCAGAAGAAGAGAGAGAGCAAGATACTGAAAACCTATTTGAAGAAATAATCACTGAAAACTTCCCCCACCTGGTGAAAGAAATAGACTTACAAGTCCAGGAAGCGCACAGAACCCCAAACAAAAGGAATCCAAAGAGGACCACACCAAGACACATCATAATTAAAATGCCAAGAGCAAAAGACAAAGAGAGAATATTAAAAGCAGCAAGAGAAAAGCAGTTGATTACCTACAAGGGAGCACCCATACGACTGTCAGCTGACTTCTCAACAGAAACTATGCAGGCCAGACGGGAGTGGCAAGAAATTTTCAATGTGATGAATAGCAAGAACCTACAACCAAGATTACTCTACCCAGCAAAGCTATCATTCAGAATTGAAGGGCAGATAAAGAGCTTCACAGATAAGAAAAAGCTGAAGGAGTTCATCACCACCAAACCAGTATTATATGAAATGCTGAAAGGTATTCTTAAAGAAGAGGAAGAAGAAAAAAGTAAAGATAAAAATTATGAACAACAAATACATATCTATCAACAAGCGAACCTAAAAATCAAGTGAATTAAAAACCTGAGGAACAGAATAATCTGGTGAATATAATAGAATCAGGGGCATAGAAAGGGAGTGGACTGATAATTCTCAGGGGGAAAGGGGTATGGGGGGGTTCATGAAGAGAATGGACAAAAATCATACACCTATGGATGAGGACAGTGGGGGGGAGGTAAGGGCAGAAGGTGGGGTGGGAAATGGGTGGAGGGGAGCTATGGGGGGAAAAAGGAGAAATAATTGTAATAATCTGAATAAAGATTTATTTAAATAAAAAAATAAATAAAATATCAGAAAAAAAATAAAAAATAAAAAAAATAAAATGTTTACAATAGTTTAATTAACTAAATTCATACAGGAGCCAAATCCTAATCAAAAGGCTTCTTTGAAAGTGACTATTCAGATTTACTGGGATGCATAAATAGAATAACAAGATTTATAAAATAAACTTAAAATTTACAGAAAAAAATATATTTTATTGGTTTTTTACAGAGAGGAAGGGCAAGGGATAGAGAGTTAGAAACAATGATGAGAGAGAAACATCAATCAGCTGCTTCCTGCACACTCCCTACTGGGGATGTGCCCACAACCAAGGTACATGCCCTTGACCAGAATTGAACCTGGGACCTTTCAGTCCACAGGCCAACAATCTATCCACGCAGCCAAACGGGTTAGGGCTTGGATGAAGCTTTCTAGGTGCTGCCAACATTGTTAGTTTCATCCCTCCACTCACATGCTCTGTCCAATGTCCTGAACGCTCCCTTCCTTGCTTCTCTACAGGCCTCTGCTCAGCCTGCTCCTTGGGCCTCAGATGCTCTCCTCCATCCTGTCTTCAAAGCCCACTTTGAATGCTCTCTCTCTCTCTAAAGTCATTCCTGGTATTTCCAGAGGCATCACAACATTTTTAATCTCTTATCTTAGCACTCTGCCCCACCACCTTGCAAAACTCCTTGAGGGCGAGAGACTGGCATTCTATAAGAGAATTTGGACAAAAAAAAAAAAAAAAAAAAAAAAATGAGGTGAGTCTTCTGAGAGTTCAAGTACAAAACCAACTTAATGGGCCAGAAAAGTCATATATAAAGACAGTTTAAGTAGTCAAAATGACTCCTGGTTCAGATTGAAGCTACCTTTAAAACAACATTTAATAAACTGCAATCTGGGGTGGGAGAGCTCTGTGCGTATGGGGAAATTCATTGTCTTATATTTGCCTCTGGGTGGTTTGCATCATAAATTCACATCTGCAAGTTTTTGAGGAGTCCTGTAGTAATGAAAGCTTTTTCACTTCGCCAAATCTAGTATTTCTTGAATTTACATGACTCTTTTATTTTTCATAGAACACTATTAATATCCACTGAACTAAAATACTGTAATAACCAGAAGGGAAATTACCTATATTGAAGGTGGAAAAAAGAAACTCAGATGAACAAATGCTATCAGTGTCCATCAAAGGGCCCCTGGAAGGAGTTAGTGACCTGGCCTGAGGTCTGGGCTATCGAGCCCTGGCAGCTGGTGGGTCCTTTCCAGGGAGATGAACACAAAGGCTCTCTTGACCTGATACCATTGAATTATTTGAGTCAGGCAACTAATTTCCCTTCTCACTCTATGCTTGCTAGACAACCCATTATAGTTTATTTTCCAAAGTAAATTTATTACATGAAGGGAATAATCTGGTCTGAGGATGGGATGTTTAACCCCCTTGCAAGTCTATTACGATAATAAATTGGCATTCTGGGCTGTACATCAGTCCTCTTTGACCTTGATTAGTGAGAGTCAATCCCTGTGATACTGATTCATTCTCAGTGGGATAAAACAAAATCACATTTCAGAACCTGCAAGGCTCTGAATGATAGCCTAGTTCTGTGGTGAATAACAATGTCAATCCTGGCTTTTATGAAGCACCATTTCAATTATCTGTTGCTGTGTAACAAATCACCACTTAGTGGCTTACATCAAAAACAATCATTTTATTATTTCCCAGTGTTTCTGTGGATCAGGAATTTAGGAAGACTTAGCTAAACATCTCTGGCTTGGATTGTGGTTGGACAATGACCAGGGCGGTTGGGGGTTGACTAGCAACTCTGTCTTCCATGCAGACTCAGGACCTCTCCTCCAGTTGTTATCTCCATGGGAGGTGCTTAGAGCTTCCTCACAATATGGCATCCCAGGGCTCCAGAAGCAAGACTCTCAATGCATCAGGTGGAAGCTCTATCAGCTTTTCTGATCTTGCCTCAACCACCCCATCACTTCCAATTCCCTTTATTTGTTATGAGTGAGTCACAGGCCCACTCAGATTCAAAGAGAGGGGGGATAGATGACATTTTCTTGAGAAAATGCCCAGGTTCTAAAGAGCATTGTGGCTTTCTTTGGAAAATGCAACCCATGGCAAACACTTACAATAGTCAATGCCTTTGATAAATCACACACCCACCTTCTTTATTCCTCCCAACAAATCCATAAGATAATGCTTATCATGCTTCTTTTTTACAGATGATTAAACTGAGGCTCATAAAGATTAAATAATTTTTCCAGGGACTTATAGTTGGTTAATTGCATGGTTGGGTTTTAAAACCAATGTGCTCGTCCCCCTCCTGATACACTAAAGAAAACGCCAGGGGGAGTGTCTGGTAGTCTGCTAGCCAGCCTTCCTAGTGACTCCCACCTCACTGTGTACACTGAGTGTGGTGGGAGATTGTTTCAAAGTGTAGATTAGAATGCAGTTCCACCACATTGCTTTACTTGTGGCCTGAGGGTTTTTCCCTCATGGAAACCCTGCCTGCTTCCCACCACCTCTGGTACAAATAACTAGATAGGAGTCATCCCTTTATGAAACCTGAAAACAAAGGCCACAGATATTTGTTTGTTCAGTTCCCAAGCTGCTTGTTGACTAGATAAAAATGTCTTAGTATGACAATGTTGGCGCTTTGCTCAGATGTCCTCTGGTCCCTTTTCATCATGTATGCCCTCCTTTAGTGTCATGGAGCTTCTAATAATCAACCTCCTTTTCAAAGACCTGCCCTTGGGCACCTGGAGCTCATTCTCCCCAATCATATGAGAAGATAGAAGGGCCTGGGAACTGATGTCCCCCAATTGGTTTTTAGCTGATGCTTGAAGGTTGGGAGTATTGTAACAGAGCGCGTCCCCCGGAGATAGACCACCGAGACCAATTGGATCAAACAGGGAAAAGTTTATTGCAGATTCGAATCTGGGCCCCGCCGTAGCTGACGCAGCAGCAGGCAAGTACCGAGGCGAGAGCGCTGTTGAAGGGGCAGTCCCTTCCTTTATACCCCTTCCCCCTACACCTGATGACCTGGCATTCCCTGATCGGCCCCTTGGAATTTTCCCACGAATTCGGGACCCCTTTGTCTCAGGCCTTTCCTAATATGGTCTACTGGTGCAGTGAGGAGGCCCTATACCGTATATTTTCCTAGATGGATGGTCTGTGGCAAGGACAGCTCTGGCATGTCTCTGGAATGCGGGGGAAGGGCTTAGTGGTCAGGTGGAAACTATTTCCTTTGTACTCAGTGAGGGGTGACTTTCCCAGTTAACTGTTAGAAATTCTTTTTTTTTTTTTTTCACTCTGACTTCAAATCTACGTCCTAGTTCCTTTCTGGGCCCCCCCCCCCCCCCACACACACACACACACAAGTATGAGGTCTGAACTCCCTGTCCTCTGTTTGGGACAATTCCTAAGGGTAACTTAAGTAAGAGTAACAAGAGCATTCATGCATCCATGATCAGGCGGAAGCTACCCTCCATGTGACTGTTCATAAAATTGTACCTTTTCTTGGCTTCTTCCCCTTCATTCTCCTATTTCTCACCCCCTCCTTTAACAACCACTCAGAATCTGCTTCTGGGGAACATGAGCTAAGACACTGAGGATGGAAAAGGAGAAAGGGGAGGAGCTGGAGGAGCTTCTATAATACAAGCCCTTTCCCTTGCCAAATCAGAGAGAGATAGGGAAGTTGGGCCTTTCTCATTGTCTTTCAGAGAGTAGAGCCTCCCCACAGCCCAATGACAGCAGCTGGCTGGTTCTCTGTCGGCCACAAGCACACTGTTCTGCACCCCTCTCCTCTGCCCTCCACCTAACCTGCATTGTCCCAGCCCACTCAATGGGATACCCCCTGGAGTGGGCTTAAAGGAGTGGGGTGATCTAGGGGAAATTTCCCCTAGCACCTTCTCCCTCATACCAAACCAAGGCGGTATTCCATGGAAGCCATTCTAAACCTGCAGCTGAGCTGGGGCAGGGTTGGAACCCACACTGAACTAAGAATTATTAGAATTATTGAGCTCTAGTCCTGGCTCGGCCCCATCTAGCTCTGTGACCTGTTTTCTCATCTGCAATATGGTCTCTCAGATCCCTCCAGCTTAAAATACCTGTGTTTTCAATATGATACGTTCAGTGCTTCCTAAGAGCTTATCCTTTGGTTAGGGAAAGATGACACAATTAGAGGGCTATATATGACAGACTCCAGTACAAAGCTGAAATCAGTCCAATTAAGAGGGAAAATGCCTAGAGCAGGAAACAAGCCCTGTGGCTGATTAGAGTGGGAGGATTTCTGTGGGACAGAGTCTTCAGGAAAGGGCTGAAGGAAGAATATGAGGAGGGCCTTGGAGGCTGACTACTGCTAGGAAGGGGAAGGGGGAAAGGCACCATAGTCTTATGCATGCAATTGTTACCTGGGTGTGAAATGAGGGCAGAGGCAGGGAGGGCAGAGAATGGAATCCTGGTTAGCATTTAATTGCTATTCTCACTCTAAGTGACTATAACACACTCACAACTCCAGTGATAATATGCTAGTTATTTACAGGGCTGTATTTTTATTCTCCCAGGCTTAACACACATCATTGGAAATGTGGCATTCGGAATTGGCTTTTCCGACCCCCTAAATTTTAATTAAAGTAATTATGTTACTGGCAGAAACTGTAATTTATCTTCTTGAGTTTACAAAGCGGAAAAAGCGACTTTAAGCTCATTTTCCTTGCATCCTCTTACTGGTTTGTTTCTTTTGGTGATGGAGGTAGGGGGATGTCTTTGGTCTTGGAGGTGGTCCAGGGAACTGTTCCTTGCTGTCTCCTCTCTATAGTTCAGAGGCCCTGTTTTGGGTGTTTGGAATAACTGTGCTATGAAGAGTCTCAAAATGATTTGAGTTGTCATTCAGAAGCAGCATCTTGGCTAAAGGGCAAGTTCATCTTCTGTCAAAAACATTTGGCACAAGACTGTGTGTGTGTGTGTGTGTGTGTGTGTGTGTGTGTGTATTTCAGCCATTGGAGGGAATAGATAAAAACTTTCCATGCAATTAACTTCCTCCAGACTAAAGCAGGTGCTGCAGGGAACCACTGGGCCAGTCTGCTTAGTAAATAGCCATCCTCGGATGTAGAGCAATTCAATGGAAATAATTATACTGGGTCAATTAAGCAGAACTCAGACCTCCTCCTGCTAGCCTGCTTGAATTGCCTATTTCCATGAACCAGGTTTGCTCTGGATTTAAACTGCTTGACCTCCTGCAAAGGGGCCTCTGGGGAAACACTGATTTGCATGCTGGTTGTTGTTGCTAGAGGAGGTGGCCCCCACTTCCCAGGCAAGAGCACTTGGGCTGGGCTTCCGAGAGGCCTGGGCTGGAATGCTGACCCCAACACTTCCCAGCCCTATAACCTTAGGCAAGTTACTTAATTTTCTAAACTTTGGTTTTCTCATTTAACAAGCAAGGATGGTAAGAGGGCCTATATCCCAGTACATTCATGAGGCTTAGTTGAGAAAATTCTGGTAAAGCTCTGAAAAAAAGGGCCTGAGATATAATAACCCTCCCATAAGCAGTAGCAATTGTTATCATGATGATGATGGTTATCAACAGGAAAAATGGGTATTATAATCATACAACCTATGAGCAGCCAATGGAAAACCTCTTCAGAGGGTGGCATGTGAATGCAAGAGCTCATTATGCTCAACTCCAAACATGCAGAATTTAAAGCAACTAATATGTGAGTTTATCAAATGGAATGATTAGGGGGTGATGTAAGGGCTGAATAAAAGAAGGTACACCAGAAATTGATGAATTCTAAACACCATGGCTGAACTGATTATCAGTCCATTTGTAGGCCTGTCACAAAGGCTGGGAGGGAAACCGAGACACTAAGCATTGGGGCCCATTGTCATATTGAAAATTAATCCAATGAAATGACATCACCCCTAAAATGATAAAGCAAATCCATAAGAAAACAAATTTAATTGACAAAAATTTAGGATTTTTTGCACAATAATGGTATTTATCGAGAGCTTACAATTTGACAGATGTGTTTTTTAGTGCTCTATGTGGATTCCTTATTTAATCCTTACTTTAACCTGTAAGATTGATGCTATGATTATCTCAATTTTACAGACACATAACCCTTCAGGGACACACATTACAGGCAATGAAAGGTTACCTTCTGCTCAGGGACCCCTGTATAGCCTGGAAGAGGGTAGAGCCACTGAAAAGCTTACATGTGGGTGGGGCTTAAAATCTGGAGAATTTGGATTTAGTTGTATTTGTACATTCATGGAACAACTATATAAGATCTGCTACTTTGTGTCAGGAACTGAGTTTGGTGTTGAAGATATAATGATGTTCAAAGGTTGGTATGATCAGATTTGGGAAGATGGAGTAGGTGTACTTTTCTTTATTCTTCCTACTATGGACAACAACAACCCTTGGGCATAGTAAGTGAAACAAACATAAGACTGTGATATGCAGAAAAATGATGGCAGATTGGGAAGGAAGCTTAGGCCTCGAAGAATGACAGAGTGGTGAGTTCCCTGGACTTTATTTTTTCTGTGTATCCCAGACTTGGCAGATGAAGAAGGCAACAACCTGAAAATGCCTATTGGTGCAGACAGTAAAAATCCTGCTCTTTTTAGCCAAAGGATTGGGAAAGGGGCATCCTGGCAAGCAGAGAACTTTTAGACAATAACAGCTCTATTCTAGCCAAATACCAGAAAAAAACTGGCCTTATCTCCACTTATACCTGCAAAGGCTGTGTTGAGCCTAGACTTCCACCCTCCTGAGGCTGTGACAAGGTACTCAAACCCCCTGACAGAGTAGTGTGAGAAAAGGCCATGGTAAGAAACCAAGATTTTTGTCTGTTCTAGGTGGTAATGAGGCTCCCCCATCCTTACTTATGACATCAGTAGAAGCCACTTTCACCCCCACCCAACAATAATGAGGCATCCCTACCTCTCCCTGCTGTCAGAGGAGGCCTGGTGGAGTCAGGATGTTCACCTCTGCCCAATGCTAATGAAGCTACCCTCATATCCACCCTTTTATGTCAGTGGAAGCCACATGAAAAGCAGTAGCAAGACACAATCCTACTTACCCCTCCCAGCTAGAATGGTATCAGTGGAGATTTGGTTGGGACAGGGAACTCCAACCTTTGCCCAGCACCACCCCCAGGTGTCAATGAAGGCCAAGTAGGGAATGTGGACTTATACACCCACCTGGCAGTAACAAGGTGGCACCTTCTCCCCTTCCTTTGCCATGGCTAAAACACAGGTTCAGTGAAGATCTACATATAGTCTTATACCATAATATTGACAATATCCAGGTTTCAATAAAAAACCACTTATCATGCCAAGAATGAGAAAATCTAAAATTGAATGTGAAAGTATAATTAATAGGTGCCAGCGCTGAGATGACAGTGATGTTAGAATTATCTGATGAAGATTTTAAAGCACTCATTGTAAAAATACTTCAACAAGCAATTATAAACATGTCTGAAACAAATGAAAATATAGAAAGTTTCATCAAAGAAATAGAAGGTCTAAAAAAAAAAAAAAGAACCAAATGGACATTTTAGAACTGAAATACAACTAAAAATAAAAATCTCAAAGGATAGGTTTAGCAGCAGAAGTAAGAGGACAGAGGAAAGAATCACTGAACTTGAAGATAGAAGAGTAGAAACTATCCAATCTGAATAGCAGAGAGAAAATAGACTGAAAAAAAAAAATACCACAAAACAAAATATAACAACAACCTAAAGTCTCAAGGGCTTGTGGGAATATAACAAAGGCTCTCTTATATGTCCTGGAACTCACAAAAGGAAAGGAGAGAAAGGATGAGGATAGGAAAGTACTCAAAGAGATAATGGTTAAAAACTTCTCAAATTTGGCAAAACACATACCTACATATTCACAAATCTGAGCAAACCACAAACAGAATCTCAAAAAAATCTGCAGCAAGACACATCAGAATCAAACTTCTGAAGACCGAAAACAAAGAAAAATCTTGAAAGCATCAAGAAAGAAATGACTATAGGGACAAAACAATTCAAGTGACAATGGACTTCTCATCAGAAACTATGGAAGTCAAATAGAAGTGACATAATATTTTCCAAGTGCTGAAAGTAAAGAAATGTTAACTGAGAATCCCATTGCCAGTGAAAATATCCTTTACTAATGAAGGGAAAATAAAGACATTCTTAGATGGAGAAAAACTAACAGGATTTGTTATCAGCAGACCCACCCTAAGACTATAGGAAGTACTCTAAAATGAAAGTAAATGATAAAAGAAGAAACTTTGGAATGTCAGGAAGGAAGAACACGGTAAGCAAAACCATGGGAAACTAAAATAGACTTTTCTATTAACTTTTGACTGATTGTTGAAGCACAAATTATAACACTGTCGGATATAGTTCTAAATGTACCTACAGGAAATATGTAAGATAATTGTAAGTAAGGAAGGGTAAAAGGACATAAAGGCAAATAAGATTTCTATACTTTACTCAAACTGATAAAATAAAAAACAAGTGAGATATGATGAGTTATATCACTACCAAAAAGAACCATTAAAAACTATACAGAGATACACTGAAAGTGTTATAGATAAATAATAATGGAATTTTTAAAATGTTCAAGTAACCCACAGGGAAATAAGTAAAATCAAACAGAGAAATGAAATACACCGAGAACAAAAAGAAAACAAAAAATAAAATGACAGACTTAACCTCTAATATAGCACTATTATATTAACTGTAAACGGTCTCAATATATAAAATAAAAGACAAAGGTTGGCAGAGTAGATTAATAAACATGACCCAACTATTTGCTTCACATATAGCTATAAAAGGAATGAAAGAATATATCATGAAAACATTAATCAAAAGAAAGCAGGACTAGCTATATTAATAGCAGGTAAAGTAGACTTCAGAGCAAAGAAAATTACCAGAGACAGACATATCATATAATGACAAAGGGGTCAGTCTGTCAAGAAGACATGGCTGTCTTAAATGTGCAAGCATCAAACAATAGAGCGTGAAATATGTGAAGCAAATCCTGATAGGTCTAAAAGGAGAAATAGACAAATCCACATTTATAGTCAGAGACTTCAGCACCCGTTTCTGTACAATTGATGGGACAACTAGATAGAAAGTCACCAAGGACATAGAATAATTCAACACCACCATCAACTAACAGTATATTTATAAAACACTCCACAGCTGAATATAATTATTTTCAAGTACCCACAGAACATAGGTAAGAGAGATCATATCCTGGGCTATAAAACAAATCTCAACATATTAAAAAAAGTGAAATCATAGAGAATTTCTCTTACCACAATTGAATCACATTGGAAATAAAAAACAGAAAGATAATAGAAAAATCTCCAAATATTTGAAAACAAAAGAACACACTCCTAAGTAATCCATGGGTCAAAGAGAAAGTCTCAAGAAAAATAAAAATTGAACTGAATGAAAATAAAACACAACATATCCAAATTTGTGGTATACAGTTAAGGTAATGCCGAGAGGACAATTTTTAGCACTAAATGCAAATATCAGAGAAGAGGAAAAACTTCAATAATTTAAGCTTCTAACTTAAGAACCTAAAAAAAAAGGATATAATAAAGGAAACAGAACTATAAATCAATGAAACTGAAAACAGAAATAGAGAAACATCACTGAATCAAAGAGCTGTTTCTTTGAAAAGAACAATAAAATTGACAAACTTCCAACAAAACCAGCAAAATAAAATAGAAGACGTTAGCAATATCAGGAATTGGGATATCACCACCAATTCTGCAGACATAAAAAGACAATAAAGGATCACTACTAACAATTCTACATGCACAAATTTGACAACTTAGACAAAATGAGTTGATGTTTTGAAAAACACCAGCTACCACAACTTACCCAATATAAAATGGATAATTTGAGTAGTTCTTAATAAGTATTAAGCAAATTGAATTCATAATTTTAAAAATACTCCCCCAGAGAAATTTCCTGGCTCAGATAGCTTCACTGAAGAATTCTATAAAGTTTAAAGAAGAATTAAGACCAATTCTATATAATTTTATTCCCAGAAAATAGGAGTGGGAATACTTTTCAATTCATTTTATAAGGTTAATGTTATCCTGACACCAAAAACCAGACTGTACAAAAAAAGAAAAAAACACCCAGATAAATATCATTCACTAATAAGGATAAAATATCTTTAACAAAATATTAGCAAATGAAGTTCAGTGATGTACTAAATGAATTATATGCCATGAGCAAGTGGAGCTTATTGCAGGGATGCAAGACTAGTTTAATATAAAAAAATCCATGTTGATACGCTAAAGTGGAAAAATCAATTGATCATATCAATTGATGCAGAAAAAAAGCACTTGACAAAATTTAACATTTATTTATGATAAAAATAAAAATAATAGGAATAGATAGGAACTTTCTCTATTTGATAAAAGGCACCTACAAAAAATCCTATAAGTAACATTATACTTAACGGTGAAAAACTAAATGCTTTTTCTTTAAGATCAGAAACAAGGCAAGGATGTCCAATCTTACCACTTTTATTCAACACAGTGCTGAACTTTTAGCCAGAGCAAAAGGCAAGAATAGAAAATAAAAGGCATACAGATTGGAAAGGAAGAAATGAAATTGTCCCTATTTGGGTATGACATCATTATTTACATAGAAAATCCCAAGGCATCTATGAAAAGAATCCTAGAATAAGTGAGTTCAGCAAGGTCACAAGATACAAGATAAAGATACAAAAATAATTGTATTTCTACATGCTAGCAGTGAACTCATGGGTACCAAAGTTTAAAAATATAATACCATTTATAATCACCTCCCAAAGAAATACTTAGGTATAAGTCTAACAAAACAGGGATGGGAATTATATACTAACAACTACAAAATTCTGATAAAAGAATCAAAGGACATAGAAATAATTGAAAAGACATACTGTGTTTATGGATTGGAAGACTCAACATAGTAAAGAAGTCAGTTCTCTTCAAATGGATGTACAGATTCAATAGAATTCCTATTACAATCCCAGCAAGTTTTTTTAAAAAAAATATAGACAAGATTATTCTAAAAGTTATTGCAAAAGGCAAACATATCAAAGTATTAAAATAGCTAAAACAATTTGAGAAAGAGAAAGACATTAGTCTACCCAATTTCAAGATTTACAAAAAAGAAGTCTATGTGGTATTTGCAGGAGGACAGGCATATTGATCAATGAAACAGAATAGAGAATTCAGACACAGACCCACACAAATAAGCACAACTTATTTTTGATGAAGTTACAAAAGCAATTCAATGGAGGAAAGATAGCTTTTCAACAAATGGTGCTGGAGCAATTGGACCTCTATAGCCATGAAAGTGGACTTCAACTTGTCTCACACCATATACAAAAATTAAGTCAAAATGGATCATGCGCTTAAATGTAAATTTTAAATTACAAAACTTAATCATAGGAGGAAATCTTCATGATTCAGGGTTAAGCAAAATGTATGAATGCCATCAAAAGCATGATCCATAAAGGAAAAATTTATAAACTGGACTTTATAAGAATAAAAATCCTGCTTTGTGAAAGATCCGGTTAAGAGGATGGAAAGACAAGTGATAGACTGGAAGGAAATATTTTCAAACCACATATCCTGCGAAGACTGCTGCCTAGAATGTATAAAGGACTCTCAAACACTTAACAGAAAGCCAAGCAAATATAATTTGAAAATGGTTCAAAGACATGTAGAGATATTTCACCTAAGAGGATATATGGATGGCAAATAGGATATAAAAGATGTGCAACATTAGCCAGGAGGGAAATGCAAATTAAAGCTACAATGAGATTTCATTACATCCCTACTATCATAGTTAAAATAAAAAATATTGATAGCACTAAATGCTGGAGAGAATTCTTGCTTGTGGGAATGTAAAACTGTACAGCCATTCTGGAAAAGTTTGGCAGTTTGTTAAAAAAAACTATATATGCAACTACTGTAGGATCGAGCCATTGTACTCCTGGGCATTTATCCCAGAGAAATGAAAATTTATATCCACAGAAAATCCTGTAACATGAATGTTTATGGCAGCTTTATTCATTATAGCCCCAATCTGGAAACAACTCAGATGTCGTTCAACAGGTTAAATAAACTCTGATACGTCAATTCCATGGAATACAACCCAGCAATAAAAAAGAATAAACTATTGCTACACATAACCTGAATGAGCTCCGGAGAATTAGGCTGGTTGAGAAAAGCCATTCCCCATAGGTTATGTTCCATGTGATTCCATTTCTATAACATTCTTGAAATGGCACAGTGATAGTATGGAGAACAGATTAGTGGTTGCCAGGGCTTAAGGGGAGGTCAGAGATAGGGTGAAGTGGGCGTGGCTATAAAATGGCAACCTGGGATCCTCACTGCAAAGGAAAGGTTCTGTAACTTGATTGTTTCAATGTCAGCATCATGGTGATGTAGTATTGTAATTCTGTAAGATGTTATCATTGGAGGAGGGGTGGGGAACTGGGTAAATGGCACATGGCATCTCTGTGTTATTTCTTACAACTACATGTGAATCTCCAATTATCCCAAAATTAAAAGTTTAATTAAAAATAGGTATGATCCCTTTTCTTATGAGGTTTATAGTATTTTGGAGGAGAGAGGCATTATTTAAATCTCTATTCAAACATATGAAAATTCAACTATAGTAATGCGTTAAAGAAGAGGTGGAGCACTACTGGCATGACTCAGTGGTTGAGGGTTGACCTGTAAACCAGGAAGTCAAGGTTTGATTCCCGGTTTGATGCCTGGGTTGTGGGCTTGATCTCCAGTGTGGGGAGTGCAGGAGGCAGCGGATCAATGATTCTCTCTCATCATTGATATTTCTAGCTCTCTCTCCCTCTCCCTTCCTCTCTGAAATCAATAAAAATATTTAAAAAATATACATTAAAAAAAAGTAGATGGATAATTCTAGAACATATAATAGGGTGCATGAGCACATAATTTATTGCTCAAACTGAAACAATTTTGAGTGAAAAGGGGTGCTATTAGTAATTAGGCTGGAAAGTAGAACTAAACTGGGACACGTGGTCACCCTAACAATAGGGGAGGGGTGTCCTGAAGTCAGGTGAGGTTCTCTGAAGGAGGTGATGCTAGACCCAAGTTCTGAAGGAAGATAGAGAGTGAATTAGGCAAACAGGGAGGGGAGGAGCAACATGGGCAAAGACCCCACCATAGTAGGATGGAGCCTGGACCTGTGGGAGCAAGGACAGGAGCAGGGGCAGGAGCAGGGGCAGGAGCAGGGGCAGGGAAGCAGCTCCTGGGAGCACCCAGGAACCCTTGCCTGGTTTTCTGCAAAAGAAGCCTCATCTTGTTCCAGTGACCTCTGTGAGCTCTCTCCCTCCTTTCTGGTTGTAATCTACATGTTTGTTTTGAGGCTATATTTAGTTCCCTGCTTTCCTCTCTGCCACACTTGAATAGTTTCCCAAGAACTGCCAGCTCTCCAGATTCTGACTGTGGATGGGTGGAAGGGTCATGGCCCCTGAGTGTGGGAAGGCAGGGCCACACTCACATCCACAAGACTCCCCACCTCTGGTAGTGGCTAACATGGCCTGGGGCTGTTCTTAAGGGTTTTCCAGTCTGACCTTGTTCCTCTTTCTTGCTTCTTTTGTATGCAAACTTGCTCTTAGGAAACATGGAACCCTCCCTATTATTAGGTTGGAGGATGGGTTTAACTTCTCTGAGCAAGGGGTCTTGATTTATAAATAGAGATTCTTGGAATATATGATATGATATGATATGATATGATATGATATGATATGATATATGTGTGTGTACAATTGTTCACAGTCGTAGCGCTCTATGGATTCCCTTCTGCCTCTCAAGCTGCCCCTTCTCAGGCTCCTCTGCTTGTCCTTCTGGCCCATGGTCTTACATCAAGGGTCTCAGTTGACTTCCACTTCTCATGCTGTTTTGAAGAGACCACCTTTTCTCTAAGAATGTAGCATTGCTTTAAGAGTCCTTAGGGATAAGAGTAAAACAAAAGCCCCTTTTCCTCCAATCCCTCTTTCCCAACTACATCCACCCCTCCTTTTCTTTTGGAGCCATGACCAGAGTGAAATGTCTACAAGTTGCTGATGACTTTCATCAACTTAATGCCTATGTTCTTTCCTAGAAGTTTTTTCTATTGTTGACTTTACTTCTTCAGTTTCAAGTTGCTACTTGAAGATAGGCTTGGATTTCACCGACCATGTTTTCTTCCTTTCTAGGGGGTGTTATTTACAGAAAAGGATGTCACCAACTATGTCACCAACCTCTTCTCAAATTGCTAGGCATGCTGTGGGAGCCATGTGCCCAATGAATACCAGCTACCAGCATTGTGGGTGGGCCTGCATGGGAAGACAGGTGGTGAAGCAGAAAAACCACTGGCTTCTGAGCCAGGTAGATGTGAATGTAAAATTTTCTAGGGCTTGTTGTGTGATCTAGGACAGGAGATAGAATAAACTACTGTGTAAAAGCTTAGCTCTAATATCAAATCTGAATTCAAGCCCCTAGTTCTGTCACTTATAGCTGTACAATTCAACCTCCTTGAATCAAAGTTTCTTCATCTATAAAATGGGAACAAGGTGCTGACCTCCACCAAATGTTAAGGCTAACAACCTTTATAACCAAATTTATCTAGCCTTTATCTGTGGCATACTTTGTTCAACTGCTTAATATCCATTAATTCATTTAATCTTCACTATGACCCTATTTGGTAAGTATTTTCATTATTCCTGCTTCCATTTGAGGAATGGAAACAATGAGAGGTTAAGTAATTTGTCCAAGGTCACACAGCTGGTGGTTGGTCTTAATCATTCTTCTAGAATGCTGATGGGTCCTTACCACATATCTGGTCCAGAGTTAGTGCTCAGTACATGTTAATGCTCCTCATTATCATCAACATGATCACACCTGTTATCACTGCTTTACCTGTGTATGTTTTGGTTTCTCAATCTATTGATCAGATCAAGAAAACCTATTTTGTCATAATTAAATGAAGCCATGAGCATAGAAGACATAGAGCCTAGCGTAAAGAAAGCCCTTATTGTCAGTTTTTAGGGTTATTATTATTATTATTTTTTGCTCATCCCTTTTTTTCTCTTTCTCTTCTATTTTTCCTCTTAAAGTCTTTGGTGCCTTTGTGAGCAAGATTATTTCTTTATTTTTATTTCTTTATTTTTTATTAATTTCAGAGAGGAAGGGAGAGGGAAAGAGATCAAAATATCAATGAAGAGAGAGAATGCCTCCTGCAATCCCACACTGGGGATCAAGCCTGCAACCCTGGCATGTGCCCTGACCGAGAATGGAACCTTGACCACCTGGTTCATAGGTTGATGCTCAGCCACTGAGCCATGCCGGGGGGGGGGGGGGGGGGTATGAGCAACATTCTTTTTTTTTTTTTAATATATTTTATTGATTTTTTACAGAGAGGAAGGGAGAGGGATAGAGAGATGGAAACATCAATGAGAGAGAAGCATCGATCAGCTGCCTCCTGCACGACCCCTACTGGGGATGTGCCTGCAACCAAGGTACATGCCCTTGACCGGAATCGAGCCTGGGACCCTTCAGTCCCCAGGCCGATGCTCTATCCACTGAGCCAAACCAGCTAGGGTGAGCAACATTCTTAATGTTACTCCCTACACCTATGACGACGTGGCAGATGGTTACCTGTGGTAATGGCATCAATTGAAGAGTACATATGCTAAAAAGACCAGTTGCCTCAGAATATTATTTATATTTCTTTGTTTCATTTTTTATTGCACATTGATCGGCAGTCAGTGCTATGCCAGGGATTGGGCCAGGTGCTGAGGATATAAATAGTTTTGAGCAAAGTAGACACTGTTTGCCTTCATGGGCATACAGTGGTAGAAAGACCTCATTGCAGTGGTCTTGTGACTGCTTTTATCTGCATTTCAGGTTTTATTTTCTAATCATTTGCCTCTGTAGAAATTCAGAGTTGCAATGTGCACTGTTGTTTTGATGTTAATCAATTAATTAATTTCCTATTCAATTCTGAAAAGCCTGTGAAGTGGTTTATCAACAATGCACAGATATAGTAAGACCAAAGAGTATCGAACAATACGACACAACATTTAGTAAAAGGGGAGCAGAGGATAAAGATCTTGTTCTGGAGACTGTTTAGACCAAGTGAACCTAGTGCTCAGCTTGGCTTTCAAGAGAACAGGAAGACAAAATGAAAACACAAAGGTACTTTAAGAACGCCTTTAAGAAAGAGGAAGCCCAGTTTTTCCTGGATCTAAGTTTTATGTGGAATGTGTCTGTAGGTTCTCATAATAAGGAGTGCTGAACATGTTCTAAACTATGAGAAACGGGCATAATTGAAATGTTTATATGTGCCAGCTCTGGGTGTTGATGGCAAGATATCTATTAGGTTATTAAGGGGTTGGAAGAGTGAGTGTGTTCATGTATTGTGTGTGCATGTATTTAATGTCAGAAGAACAGTTTCCCAAGGTGTCAGTTCACTGTAATGGTTAAAAAAAAGCCACCCTGTATGGTGTCCTGTTAGTGTAATCTCATGGGTAACTTGTAGCACACAGTTTGCTTTCTCCAGTTGTTTGTGGCAGGACGGAAACCTGGAGGGAAAATACGTTCTCAGCGAGGCCTTCTTTGCTCTTCTGGTTGGGACTGGGGAGGGCTAAGGCTGGCTATCAACCCGCCTTTCCCGGATGAAGAAGACATTATGCCAGGAAGGCAAAGGGGAACCCAACCCATCCCTCTCCCTCACTTTTAAATTCCAAATCATTACTATAGAGCTCCCATCTTTTGGCAGGAAGGAAGACAAAGACATTGGTGGTGATGATGGTGGTGGTGATAATGTATATGGTATCAGGTGCTGTGGGATAGCGGGGACAGGTTACATGGAAGAGCTGACATTTAAAACACACCATGTAGAAAATGGTGGCAGCGGGTAGATGACAGGCTTAAGGAATACAGTAAGGAAGTCCATGGAAGTGAGGCAGTGCACAGAGGCTTGGAGACGATTCTAAGAAATTTGGACGTGTTGGTCATGAAGTATTTTGAGGAGGGCAATTCATGACATAACCTTCTTTACAGTTTAAGAGGCCATTCCTGCCAACAGGATGCAGCTGTGTTGCCTGAAACAATAGCCACTAGTCATGGTACCATGTAGACCAAGGGAGATCTTTCCAGATGGGACATGTTTACAAATGTAGGAAGCGGAGGCTGTCTCTGGAAGCCTTTGGGTGGTATTTGTTGAGGGTAGAGCTTTGATGAGTCACCTGAAGGCAAATGTCAGATTGTAGAAAGTCCAGGAGAGAGAGGCTGATGAAGGGGAGACTGCAGGTATAGGGGAGAACTCTCAGAGGGGAGAAGAGGTTTGGGACTGGGAGGCTGGGGCAGGAGGGGCAGCACAGGGCTGAGGGTAGGCAGTGTTAGGCAATGGATGAGGGAGGGAGAGACTGAAGATAGAAAGAGGAGATGATAATGGATGGAGCAAGGCCTAGAGGATAAGTTGGTGCAGGAGACATGTGAAAATGTACCCCCGAGAGCTTTTTATCCATTTTTTCCCAAACCAATATTTAATAGCCACATCTCAGCAAGTCCAGGATCTGACCTTTCCACAGCTCTGTCCGGGTTGGGGTTCCTTTTGATGAGGGAGAGTGAGGGGAGCCCTCAGCCTTGCTCTTGAGAACCACTGCCCTCCTTGGGGGGACTTCAGAGAGCTTTGGGGTTTGGTCCTTCTCTGAGGGCCTGGGGTTTGGAATGATGCACCCTCCTGGGTGTATGAGCCTCCGGAACTGGAGGTCTGCTGGGCAGCCCAGACTCCCTATACTGTGCCACCCACCGCCTCTGCCCAGAGTTCAAGCAGAGAAGCCTTGCACCGCTCCTCAACCCTCAAGCCCGTGCTGGGCTGCAGCGCAGAGCCTTCCGGCAGGGGCGCTGGGGATCCGCAGATGGCCGGCTTCCCTCCAGAGTCCGGATCCTGCGCCCACCTCAGCCTTCTGCGCAGAACTTTTCTTGGTGCGGCCCATCGCCCGAGGTCTTTGGAAACCCACAGACGCCAGGACCCCGCCTCATTCTGGGCTGGACTTTGCCACCAGCTTGGTTTTCCCGCCCAGCCTCCTCAGCTCCCACTTTCCATTTTAGCTCCAGGTGGAAAGCGAGTTCCATAGAGTGGGGACTCCCCGCAACACGGGCTGCCGCCCTCCCCAGGCTGCTCAGATTCCCGGGAGCCTCCTCGCCTCCTCCGTTCCTCCCGGCCGCCCCTGGCACACGTTAGGGGCTCTCCTTCTCTCTCCCCTGTCCCTTTGCAGCCGCTATCTTGCCCTCCAGCCTCCACTTCATCAACTCCCTTTCTCTATATTCCCTTCCCTTCCCTTCTTTTACCTTCACTCCATCTTTCTCCTCCCCCCTCCCCCGTGTTTCCCTCCCTCTAGCTCCATTTCAACCGTCACCCACAAAGGAACTGTACGTGGAATCCCCAAGAGGAAGGGAAGAGCCTGCAGGCCATTAAGTTCTCCAAGCCCCCTCCCTAACTCCTGCTCTTTCTCAGAATAACCCCTCCTCCAGCTCAGTGCATCCCTCTAAAATCGGAGAGCTTCTTGGAGGCATCAGCTGAACTGCAAGTCCCGGGGGTGTATAAACCACCTGGAGGTTGTCCTAGAATTTAGCTTCCCTCTCCCCTGGCCACTCGAACTCTCCTTCCTACAGAGCTTAAAGGGTCCAGCCGCGCTTCTGCGGGGGGCATAGGAGGGCTGAACCCTGTAACTGGCAGCGGACACTGAAAGAACAGGGAGCTCGCTCAGAAACGAATCTAGGCGCCACCTCACAGGGTGGGGTTGGTGGGTGGGGGGAGTGGTGGAAAGCCTGGATCCTCTCTGAGCTTCAAAGGGTCTGGACGAGGGTTTCTTTCCAGCTACCGCTGGGGGGTCCCCTGAAGGAGAGCCTAGGAATGGGCTGGCAAGCCCCTGATGCCACCACTGGAGCCTCCCAGTTCTCTCCCCTCGCCTTCTATAGGCTTAAGGAACAATCAGTTTACATCCACGGGTGGCGGGGGACCAGGGGTGCCTTGGGCGTCAGGGAGAGGAGGGCTGGAGGGCTATCCTGACCGGCCAGCCTTGCTCTCAGTCTCGCCTTTCTGACGACTCACAGGCTCCTAAAAATGCAAACGCAGCCCGTGCGTGATCCGTGATCCGAGCCTGCCCACAGCCCCAGCACACTCATCCCGGCCCCACACCCCATCGCTCACACTCACACATACGCGTGCAAATGCACACGCACGGAGCCGAGGACCTGCGGCATACCCAGACAGCTCAGCTAAGTACCCCCATCCAGGGGCGCCCGCCCGCCTGCCCGCCTCCAGCGCACCACTCTCCTCACCCCGCCCGCCGGCGCGCACGCAAGCGCACAGGAGCACTCTACGCGTCCCCCGCCCAGGCGGGAGGTGCAGGCTGCGAGGGGTGGGGGCCGGGGAGCCGGAGTGGAGTCCCCGGTCCATCCCTCGCTCAGCTTCCTAGTGCTGTCTCCCCACGCGCCAGCTCTGGCTGGGCTCCCCCTTGGCTCCCGAACGGAACAGTTGGCGCTGAAAACACTTTACTCCTCCTCCCCTGAGACCCATTCTGTCCTCCGGGCGTGCCATCTCCCCCCGCCCCCACCCACCCCAACGGGCCGGAAGAGTAACCCCCTAAAAGCAGCAAGAAGCATCTCCCAACTCTTCACCGGGAGCAGGTTGGAGGCTGGATTTCGGAGAGACTGGATTGGGGTCTGTCACCAGCCCCTTCTGGATCTGGCTTGATTTTCATATTTTAAAAGAGGATTTTCTCATTATCGTTGAACACTCCTTTTTACAAAATTTCTGTTGGAGCTCGGTGGGGAAGATTTTGGGGATCTTATTTTAAGGGAGAAAAAAAAGCACCGAAGGGGCGTTTATTATTTTCCCCTGGGTTTGGAATCACCCTCTGGACAAGAGAGCAAGCGATCAAGAGCGAGGAGAGGAGTGGAGAGGACCCAGGAGGCGCGCCAGCCCGAGCCACCTCCTTCCCGGCCGCCCCCTCCCCACTCCCCCGACACACACACTCGCTGGCTGGCTCGCTGGCAGACGCACACCCCGCGCACGGACCCGCATCTCGGCAGGCGCCACACACTTCGCGGCCCGAGCCTCGGCTGCCGCAGCGGGATGGAGTTGGCGCGCACGGAGCGCCCCGCAGGTTGGCCCGGGGCGCCCCTTGCCCGGACTGGGCTCCTGCTCCTGTCGACGTGGGTCCTAGCCGGTGCCGAGATCACTTGGGGAGCTACAGGCGGTCCTGGGCGCCCTGCGGCCCCGGTTTCGAGGCACCCGGCTCTGCTGCCTCTCTTGCCGCGGGCAGTGGCAAGCCAGTGGCCGGAGCAACTGGCGACAGCACGGAGAGGCGCCGCGCTCGGGCGCCGGCCCGGACCAGAGCCGATGCCCCAGGCAGCCGGCGGTAGTGGAGGAAATAAGCAGGAAGATGCTGGGGGGCTGTCGCCGGCAGGTGCATGGTGGGGACAGGGCATCCCGGCTCCTAGCAAACCTGGCGGCTCGAGGAGGAGTCGCCGAGCGCAGCCCCCCAGTGCCCTGGAACGCGGGGACTCCCGGGCCACTGCTTTGTCCGATGGTTCCAAAGGAAGCCGTCCTCTGGCCACGGGGCTCCGGGAGGAGGCAAAGGCTTCGCGGGCTGGGGGCGCGGCGGCCGAAGAGCTCAGGCTGCCCAGCACCTCCTTCGCGCTGACCGGGGATTCGGCCCACAACCAAGCCATGGTGCACTGGTCAGGACACAACAGCAGCGTGAGTACCCACCGCGGGCAGGGGATCCCACTGCCTCCCCGCAGCAAGGGAGCATGGGGGGCAGGAACAAGGAACAGTTATTCGAGGGTCGGGCTGGGTAGCACCTTGACTTTTAGAACAGGTTGACCTAGCTTCCCCCACGCCCCCAACAGGTTAGTGGAGTTTGTTGGAAGATGGTGTGTGTGTTTGTTTATTGGTGACCCTAGGATTGGGGCAGCCTGGAGGGGAGGGGAGGATGAAGGAGCTTCAAGATGAGCAGAGGAGGGATCTGTAGTCGATGATCTGTAGTTCTGGTGTACTCGGCTTGGAGTTTTCCAGTTGGGCGATTGAATCCGTAGTGAGGACACTGACTGATTTGGGATGGGAGCCGCTGGACAGACTGACAGAGTCTAGCGACAGCCAGGGCTTCCTTCCCCTTTCTCGTCTCCAATCACTCGGAAGGGAACCCGGGAGATGCAGGCCACTCAGACCCCTTACTCCTGCCCGCCTTAGGGTCTCAGCTCTCTGCTCCCGGCCACTTTCTCCCATCCCTGGCGGGAAACAGGGCCATGCCGACCCCAGCCTGGCCTCCAGGTGACACTGATCCTCCCCCGCCTCGCCCCCGCCCCAACCTGGGCAGCAGCCCTGGAATGCTACAGGAGAGGCAGCAAAAAAGTTTAAAGCGTGAAGTGAAATTCAGCACCCATTCCCCTCACACATGCACAAGCACACACAAGTCGCTGAGCAAAAAACAAAAACAAAAAAACTCGCCTGGGCCGAGTCGTCCTGCACTACATACAATCCGCTCCCGAGTGGAGATGGGTCCTCTGTGCTTCCAGCACACCTTTCCACCTCTACTCTGTGGCCAGGTTCCCCGGGAAGCGGCTGTATCGAGAGGTGGCGCCCTCGAGTCCACTCCTGTGGCTCTGAGCTCTGGATCCAGCGCTGGGCTCCGGCCCCGTCTGCCCCAGCAGCCGCTGCAGCCCGCAGCAGAGCGGGCCCAGAGAGTCCCTCCGCACCCAACTCGCCTGCACCCAGCGCGGTGCAGCCAAGCCCAGGAACAGCTGGGAATGGGCTCTCCGGGCGGAGAGGAACTGCCTCCCATGATTTACCCCACTCCCCTCACTTCCGTTGTCCCCACTTCAGCCAGTCTCACAAAAATCCTTTTCTCTTCTCTGGCTCTCCGGATCGCATGGGACCCTGGCGTTGGGCAGGAGGATGATGGATGTCTGCACAGGCAGCTTGGGGGAACTCATTGGATGGGAAAGCGCCGCCCTCCTCTCTTTGTATGTCTCTTCATGACTGGCATTAAAGATTTCCCTGCGAAAATTTCATCTTATTTTAACGGGCCTGGTTGGGGGTGGTATGGGCGGGGGAGAAGCGAATAACAGGAAAGCTAGGAGCGTAGCACATAGGCAATCCTGAGTACAGATTCCCTGGTTCTTAATGACACACAGCGCTGGTAGCCCAGCCTGGGGAAAGGGTGCTGGGTGGGAAGGACTTGGGCTGTCCAGATCCTTGGCAGCCAGCACAGCGCGGCTGCTTCATCTGCCCCTAGCAAATACCCCATAGCTTTGGAGTGGGCAGCTGTGGATGTGGGGAGCGGGCAACATGTGCCTTTGCAGGGATGGGTGATTGAAGACTTACAAGTTCCCAGAGGAGTGTGCATGTGTGCATGTGTGTGTGTGTGTGTGTGTGTGTGTGTGTGTGTGTATATTCCTTCCTGGGTGAGGAGGAGGGACAGGATATCCTGAAATAAATGCGTCCTTGAAGGAAGAGGCGATGTCCTCATGTACCTGTGACTTTATCATGAATTACAGAAACATTAAACTCTTCCTGAAGAGTTTTCTTATACCTCTGCTTTTATTTTAAGGATCTGTGTGTGTGTGTGTGTGTGTGTGTGTGTGTGTTGACAAAGCCTTTGAAGATGGGACTTTAGAGAATAGTACTTGCTTTTTGTAAATAGTAGTTAAATGAGCATAGCCTTCTCTGCCCATCTTGTGTGCCCGTGCACAGCAGAAGAAGTGAGGGGGCATGTCTTGCCCAATGTTCCCCAAGGAAATGGGTCTTCAGTTAAAAGAGGGCCAGTGGGGTCTGGGGAGTGGACAAGTTGGCCTTGGAGTCTTTAGTAACAGTGATGAGGTTTGGACAATCCACAGATAGTGCCCCAGGGGTTTATTGGTTGTGCTGGTGGCACGTCTTACCGTTTAAGCAAAAGACAAGGTAGCATAGCTGGTGCAGGGATCCCATGGTATCCTCTTTCTCTGGTCCAGAGAAGGACTGTCTCTTGAGCTCCTGGGCTGGACCTGCCTCTTTTGACCACGCTTTGCAGGCAATACCAGTGAGAAAGGCTTTGCTGAGTATTGGGCCCTGATGCTCTGAGAGAATATGGGGAAACATTAACGTGACTCTGTCTTTTAGAGACTTAAAAAAAAACAACCCCTTGGGAGAGTAATTGGGAAACCATTTTCTACTACCTTACCCAGTTGGTTTCTCTCTCCCCTCTCCCTGTCCCGAGGGAGTGAAAGAAGGTGCTCTAGATAAAATTCAGGTGAAGAATGATGGGGTTGATGGATCTTCTGAAAGGTCAAAGTGGAGAGAGATGGCCCCAAGGCAGAAAATTTGGGTCCTACCAAGGCTCTTTTGACATGAAAAGAGAATTCCATCTTCTCTTCTGGCTTCAAAAGTGTTAAACACGTACTGCTCTGGGGAGGCACCAGGCTAACATGTTCTCCTTGCAAGTGCCTTTGGTGGACCTTGTTACTTGACATGAGTTACTTTTTAGGAACTTTTCAGTCATCTCATATAACTGGAAATTGAACTCCACTCTGACAGTTTGCAGTCAGACATGCAGAGTGGACATGCAAGACAAGGACCTCCACCCCACCTCATGTGTCCAGCATGTACCCAGGGGCTCAGTGGGCAGAGGGATATCCTTGTCCCAGGCTTGGAACATGTATTCACTTTGGTCCCAAGAGTGGTGAGGGATGACAAGGGGGCCAAGGAGGAGGTGCCCAGCAGGCTTGAGCCATAGTGCATTAGGAAGGGATGAAGTCTAGGTGTCCTCCCCACGCCCCCTCCTGGTTCCCCACTGATTGTTCTTGCCCTGCCAGGTGTTCTGGGGGAGAGATAAGTGGACTTGAACTTGGAACCTGAGTGATTTGCCATTCATTCTCTCTGGTTATCTCCAGCTGGGATCCTGGTGATAAATGGGTTAGAGAATGTTCCACAAACATCCAGAGAGAGACCAGTCCCCATGGTTTCCAGGGGAACAGAAAACCATCATTCTGCCCTTCTCCCACAAAGGAAGGAAGATACCCCCCTGCTTGGTCAGTGAGTTGGCAAATGGCTGTGGAGAGTTGTGAAGGCAACAGCCCACGTTCCATGCCCCCTCCTCCCTGGAGTAATCATTGGGGGGGATTTCCATTCCTGATATTGAGGTGGAAGAGCTGCCCCTCTTTAGATGGATCCCCATTCCTTTCCAGCAGCTCACTCCCAGAGCATGGATTTGCAGGCTGCTGCCCCTGCAGTGTATCTGGTCGGAACGACTTGCCAGATAGTTTTCAGTTAATGTGCCCAACACTGCAGCTTGGTGAAGAGAAATGAGAGATGCTGGCAATTCCAGGTTCCTATCAGACCACCCTTCCCTGAGCATGCTAGCAGGTGGGGACACACGGATTCTCCCAGTTGGGATTTCATACCCTTAACTAATTCAGCTGAACTGTGCTCTAAAATATTTACTCCTAATGTGCAAAATAGTGACAGATTTGATCTGATTAATTGTATTCCACTCACTGGAGCATCTAATTGTGGCTCCCAAACAGATTTTTCAGATAGCTTTTGGCTGGATTGTCTAGCCTTCATTGTCTGTGCTCACAGTCCCCATGTCATAATTTCTTAATGCATTTTGCCTTCTCAGAGGCTTAATAAAGAAACCTGCCACAGAAGCTGTTCTTCGAGGGTCTGCCAAAAAGAATCTGTTTTTAATTAATATTACAGGGGAGCCATCACAGTGGAGATGTAGCTGGGAAAGGCAGAAAGCACTAATTGCTCCTGGTCACTGTTGGCCTGGGGGAGGGGATAAGAGGAAAGGGTTGACACAGGCTATTTGTCTGCTCTGTGCTTCCTCTGATGTCTGGGTTACAGAGTGTTATTTGCTTCTCAGATCCTGCAGTGATTTCCAAGGTGAGCAGAAGTTGCAAACTCCGTAATTGGGAGGCCTGATTGAATGATTGCAGAAATGTAGTAGTTGGAGCTTGCTTTGGAGTTGACAAGAAAGGAATGCCAGGAAGTGGCTTCTCCAATGGGATTTCAAGGAAGGGGGGTTGTGGCTCCAGTGGCAAGAAGGCTCAGGGAGCAGAAGGGAGAACTGCTTTTCCCTGGGGCTGTGTATATCTACATTGCAACGGAAGGAATTTAGAAACTGGAAGGAGCTGAGAGGTGCAGCATAGCCAGACAGGCTGAGAAGGAAGATGTGTCTGAAGGCCAGGGCTTTATCCAAGGCTAGGTGTACCTGAGGCCTGGTGCTTTGACTCACCTGTTGATCTCCTGCTTCCTTTGGTTCTTGGCTGGCTTGAGACACTTCCTGCATAGGGAAAAATGCCAAAGGATGATTTTTTTAGCAAGTTTGGGAGAAAACAGACCTTGTGGAGGAGGAGATGGAAAATAGAATGCTAGTGCCTGGTGGGTCATTTTGAGTCATCAGATCTGGCACTATGGGGTGGATGGAATTTGGCTGACCATCCTTATCCTCCTTTGAACTGGTGGGAGACTGACTTTGTTGGCAGTGAGTAGAGATAAGAGAGCTCTGCCTTACATGGGGTAGGTACTCAGTCATGTTGGACCATGTGGGTAAAGGAGGATAGTCCCACATCTCATTTAACAGAGGCTACAAAGGAATTGGAAATTCTTATCCTTTGGGATATCAATGATTTCTTTCTCAGTCGCTTCTAACTTGACAGCTGTTATCACCAGGAGTATTTCAAGCAGTGTCCACATTCAAGCTTGAGTACCTTTAACCTTTAGATTCAAATCCAAAGTCCCTTAGCTTGGCATTCAGGGCCCCTCACTGTGTATATTCTTGGTCTCTTTCTCCAGCTTTTATATTTGACTCCTTCACTCTAGCTAACCCTTCATTGTGCCAAGCCTCCTCTGGACTCCAAGCCTTAGCTCTTGAGTCTCCCTCTATTGTTATTCATAGCATTGTTAGAGATTCAAACACAGCACCTCTATGGAACCTTCCTTAGAGGCATTTATTTCCCCTTTTCCTAAGTAGTATAGAATTTATTGACTGCCTTAGCCACGGGGGTGGGGAGAGGTGGTTGGGCAGTCTAACACCATCTCTTTTTTAAAAAAATTCATTATTGTTTAAAGTATTACATATGTCTCCTTTTTTCCCCATTGACCTCTCCCTGGCCACTCCCACCCCCCAGCACATGCCCTTACCCCCCTAGTGTCTGTGTCCATTGGTTATGCTTATATGCATGCATACAAGTCCTTTGGTTGATCTCTTACCATCCCTCCCTTCCTACCTTCCCTCTGAAGTTTGATGGTCTGTTCAAGCTTTCTCTGTCTCTGGATCTATTTTTGTTCATCATTTTATGTTGTTTATTATATTCCACAAATGAGTGAGATCATGTCATATTTATCTTTCCCCAACTGGCTTATTTCGCTTAGCATAATAATCTCCATGTCCATCCATGCTGTTGTGAATTGTAAGAGCCCTTTCTTTTTTATAGCAGCATAGTATTCCATTGTGTAGATGTACCATAGTTTTTTAATCCACTCATCTTCGGATGGGCACTAACACCGTCTCTTAATAGCATTGAGTTTATACTTATCATTCATGTATGAATTTTAACATAAGATTTAGAGGCATCTCTATCCCATTTAGTAAGATAGAAATAGGGACTGGTCAGCAGCCTTGGCTTCTTTCTTATGTACTCCAGAGATTAGATAGTCTCATATAAGATATTCAACCCTTCGCTAAGTATTTCCTCTGTGTGTGCCAGTGGTCTGGACACAGGGGCTGGTAGGAGTGTGATGGAGGGAGAAGACAAACAAAGACAAGGCAATGTTTGCCTTAGGTCCTTCCAATATGCTTTGGAAATGAGACTGCTCTTGTATAAAGTAACATATGACAACAAGACAGATGCCATGGGGTGATATGTGGTCAATTGTCAAGTGACCATTTTAGGCTATGAGTTCAGAGGAGAGAGGATCACTGTGGGAGATACTACAGGCATCCTAGACTCACAGAATGTCAAGGCTGGACATGCACTTAGAAATTGTCTTCATCAAATCACTCCACACAGAGATGAGGGATATGAGGCTCAGATAGGAACATGGCATGAACTCCCTACTGGTCTTCCTCTTTGTGTTGCTGTCCTCTACTCACTCCCAGTTTTCTCCTTTCTACTTGGGTTTATAGACCATTTTCCTGACAAGAGTAGTTACGCAATTATTTTTCACTCAGGTGAGATATGATGCCCATTTTATAGGTAGGATAGACTGGGGCCTAAGATGAGTATGCATGAAGTTAGCCAGAGAGGCTTAGAAATAGATTCTCCCTCCTGTTCCCGGGCTGTGTGCTAGGGCCCCCCTGTCCACCCACCCTGGCCCACCCGCCGCCGTGGCTGTAGACAATAAATACCAAGCTTGTTAATGTTGGACAATCTGTATCTTCGTAATGGTTGTTAATAGGGGCCTCTTGTGAGTCACCTCATTATTTGCGTTAGTGAGCAAACCAAACCTGGTTGCATCATCAGGAACATTTTGCTCATTTATTTTGATCAGGGTAGTTTGGGTTTAATTATTTATAGAAATGCTGTTTTTTATAGTACATTAATGTGCAATAGTAAATTCAAAAAAACTAATGGTGTCTAAGAGCTTAAGGGTTGCACGAATAGCTCTCTACTATTAACTCATTGATGGTGAGCAGAGGAAACCATCCCTACTGGGCTGAGATGAGAGGGACCCGGTGCAGGGTGGTACCAGTTATGCAGGGCTGTTGGTCAGTATAACTGTGCCCAGTTACTTGGCACACACTGGTAGAGAACCTAGTTTAGGGGAAGAGCTGGAAATAGAGTTAAATAGAATAATCAAGGATCCTATTAGGTTGTGGATTTGGGATTCTTAAGCCTCAGTATGATGGATGACTTCTGGTGAATTCATACTTGTGGAGGGTTCTCAGCATGCACGCAGTCCTCTTCAGGATTGATTAGGAACAGACATTTACTAGGAACTTGAAACAAGACCATCTGGTAAACAGGAACATGGGTCCTGGAGCCAGCTGCCTGAGTTCGAATGCTACCTCTGTCTTTTTTTTTTTTTTTAAATATGTTTTTATTGACTTTAGAGAGAGAGGAAGGGAGAGGGATAGAGAGACAGAAACATTGATGAGAGAGAAACATTGTTGAGAAACTGCCTTCTGCATGCCTCCTACTCGGGATTGAGCCTGCAACCCAGGTATGTGCCCCAACAGGGAATTGAACTGTGACTTCCGGATTCATGGGTTGATAATCACTGAGCAACACCAGCTGGACTGCCTCTATTTCTTTTTTTTTTTTTTAATATATTTTTTATTGATATTTTACAGAGAGGAAGGGAGAGGGATAGAGAGCTAGAAACATCGATGAGAGAGAAACATCGATCAGCTGCCTCCTGCACACCTCCCACTGGGGATGTGCCTGCAACCAAGGTACATGCCCCTGACCGGAATCGAACCCGGGACCCTTCAGTCCGCAGGCCGACGCTCTATCCACTGAGCCAAACCGGTTTCGGCAATGCCTCTATTTCTTAAAAGCTGTGTGACATCAGGCAAGTTGTCACCCTTTTTAGCTATTTTTTATCTACAAAAACAGGGTGAAGATAATAGTACCTCTCACACTGGGCTGGTGTAAGGATTAAATAAGGCACACATAGCAAAGTGCTTAAAAGAAGTGCTTGATCTGAAGTAAGCCCTTCAGATACTTTCAGTTGGTTTAGTTTTTATTTTTATATTGGAAGGGGCTTTCCCTTCATTTTCAGATGGAAACACTGAAGCACAGGAAGGAGGGACTTGCCTAAAGTTTCTCAGTGAGATGCTCATTTCAACCCCCTCCCATAGTCCATGGCCTTAGTCAGTTGTGTCGTTGTGATATCTGTCTTCTGTGTGGTCCTGAGATACGCAGTGAATGAAATTGAGGAATGAATGGCTGGGGGCCTGGCTTCTTGAAACTCATACTCAGAATTTGTAATAGAAATGGTTAGAATCAGATGGTTAGAAACAGATTAAAGATTACACTAATTCACAACTAATAAGTTGAGTATGTTTCCAGGATTTCATTGAGTGAAGGGTTGAGAAAGGTATCTAGAAAGATGAATTTTAACATAACATAGCTTCCCTTGGCTTGGGCATCTATGATTATCCTTTATAGTGAATCATAGAAGACTTTTTGAAGAAGTGAAATGTGTAGCTTTAAGAAAATAGGAGAACCGGGCTGCTGGGCTGGTTGGTAAGCAGAGCCTATAGTGCCCAAGACTCATCAACGTCAAGGTCATGGGATGGACCTAATGGTCCAGGTTTGCTTCTCCTCTCAATCTCCTAACTTGGCTTTGTGCCTGATGTGAAATGGGGATATCCATTGCTGGAACTATCTGCAGACTACTTGCTGTCTCTTTTCCAGAATTACCATATTGACCCAAACCATCAATATCTTGTAGTGATTGACACCCATCAAGTTACAGACTTGAATTCTCTTTTTGTCTGTATCCTATGCACCAAAAATGGGGCCTGAGATTTGTACACAGACACTGGAGGGACTGTTGTCCTGGGAAATAAAGGAAAATAAATAAGATGAAATAATAGAAGAATGCTGCATGAGAAATTGTCCCAAAGGAGAGAAGAGCAGCAGCAGCCTGCAGTTACACCATGTGAGGTGACCCATAGATGAATAATTGATTGAAAACAAAGCAGTTGAGTCCTGAGTGTTGATCATTCAGCCTCTTCCTGCGGAAACAAGGAAATGGATGCATTGTACAAATATTCTGCAGTCCATTCAACCCATGGATGACTCAACTAAGACTCTAGAAATAAATTCAGCCAGAAGTGATGCTCAGGCTTGCTTCTCCCATCTCTTCTTCATTTTCTGCCTTTGTGCTTCTCACTTTTTTGGTGCTTGGTGGTCAGTCAATAGAAGCTTATTGATTTGAATGACATAAACACTTTCTTAAATACTTACGACTGCCTGAGTGAAGCATGAATGTATTGAGGTTGAGGAAGTGTCTGGCCTCCTCTGGCTGCCTTCAGGCCTGGGGTCTGCACCCCTGGGACATCACAGTTGTCTGTCACCGGATCTCAGGTCCCACATGCCTGACTCAGTACTCTCAAGACCTTTTTGGCATCTATGGTGAGGTAGGCACTTTCTTTTCACTGCTAGATGGCTGGAATCAGGTTAAAGATTACGCTGATATATAAGAAATGGGCTTTTTCTTTTTAAAATCTGTTCTCAGTGGGAGATGGAGAACAATTACTGAGGTGAACATTTTTTTTTTCAGGGCTTGAAAAGTGGCTCAAGCTGCTATATCCAAACGTGGTTAAACATAGTGGGGGAGCTTATCTACAAGAGTTTTGAGCCCATAAGAAACTTGTTTTCCAGGGTGTAAAGGAAGGGTATCTGTAGAGGTAAAAGACTTGATCATATCACTGGGTTTCTTTCAGTGTCATTCATGCTTGAAAGCAAACTTTTGACTGAAAGATTTTGGAAAACTCTGGAATGTCTTTTCTGTTATGAGATGGCTCCCAAGCAACAGTAACTTTGAGCAGGCCTCTGAGTCTTAGTTTCATTGTCTGTAAAATGGGGATAATTACTGAGATTGTAGGGTTGTTTAGAATCTTAGAGATTATTAAAACACATAAAAGGTCTAGTGTAGTAGGCTATTCTATTGGTTAAGAATGTTAGTTCTCATTATCTGCCAAGATAGGAAGTGGGGCAGGTCAAATTCTGGACATCTGTAGCAGATAAAATGGTAGCCTGCCATATTCCCTTAGCCCTTGACGTTTCTCTGCATGTTGGCCTGACTTCTAACCACCAGCACCAGGGCCTGTTTGCCCACTGAAGCTTGATTTGATCACCCAAGGCACAGGCTGGAAGTGTCAGAAATTAATTCCCATCAAGGAGTAGGGAGAAGCCACCTGTCAATGACTAGTGGAAATTGGATAAATACCCAAGTTCCCTTATTTCTGAGGCTGATTTTCTACACTGTCTTCCAGAGTCTCCAGTGGGATTACGCCCCAGTTGCCTATTGTGGTAATTTGCTTGCTTTATTTTTTTATTTTTTTTATTTTTTTATTTTAAAATATATTTTATTGATATTTTACAGAGAGGAAGAGAGAGGGATAGAGAGCTAGAAACATCGATGAGAGAGAAACATCGATCAGCTGCCTCCTGCACACCTCCCACTGGGGATGCACCTGCAACCAATGTACATGCCCTTGACCGGAAACGAACCCGGGACCCTTCAGTCCGCAGGCCGATGCTCTATCCACTGAGCCAAACCGGCTTTGGCTTGCTTGCTTTATTGGCATCCCTTCCCATTTACTCCCTTATCAGTATTTCTTGGGATTGCCTCCCAAATAAACTACTTGACTTGAAGTCTTTCTTTTCAGGATATATACTAGTATATATCATATCCCTCATAGTAAATGTCTTTATACGTGTGTGTATATATTTATATATGTATCTGTATATGTAAAGAGATTCCTTACTGTAAGGAATTGGCTGACATTGTTATGGAGGCTGAGAAGTCCACAATCTGTAGTTGGCAAGCTGGAAACTCGATATGGCTGATGGTGTAGTTCTAGTTTGAGTCTGAGTCTGAGGCAGGAGAAGACCAATGCCCCAGCTTGAAGACAGTGATGCAGGAAGGAAGAATTATTTCTTACTCAGCCTTTGTGTTCTAGTTGTGCTTCAATGGATTGGATGAGGTCCATCCACATTGGGTAATCTGCTCTAATCAATCTACCGATTCAAATAAGAATCTCATCCAGAAATAGCCTCACAGACACACCTGGAATAATGTTGGACCAAATATCTGGGCACCTATGGCCAGGGCCAGACTCTCCCTCATACTTAAAAAAAAAATCCTACTTTGGGCCATACCATGGCATGTAGTAGGAATGGAGAGGGAGATGACATCACTGACCCTGGTTCTGAGAGGGTCCTCCTTTAGTGTGGCACCGTCCAGAAGAAAGGAGCCCAGTCCATGGTTATACTGAGTGGCAGAAACATGGTGTTGAGGCTTTGAGAAGGAGACATACTCCTTCAAATTAGTCTTCACTGTCATTTCTCAGGGCTAAGGAGCCCCACCTTACCCCAAGGCATGCACTTGGTCTTCGCAATACACAGAGGGTCCTTAAAATTTGGACCTCTACCTCCTGGCAGGTGATATCCTGACTAGGAATAGGGTACAATCCCTGTTTTTCTTAGACTTTGTTTTGTCAGGGAGCAGCTGAGCTTACGGTTCATCAGTGAGGGTTATCATGACAGGCTGGGAAGAATATGAGCCTGAGAGTTGGGATCTCTAGACTTGGGTACATTACAATCTTCAGCAAGTCACCCTTTCTTAGGTGTAGGTGAATAAAGACCCTCCCAGGCGTAGCAGCTTGTATGTATATGAATTAGAGACTTTTAAAAAATGGGTGCATTAGTAAGGAGAGGGTCTTGAATGATGATAAAAAATGTAAAATGCTTCTTTTAAGAATTCATACATTTGTTCTATCCCAAGTATATGTTCGTTCATTCATTCATTCATTCATTCATTCTCCTTTTTTTTGCTTAGTATGATGCTAACTTATTTGAATTTTCTGGAATTCAGTTTCTTTATCTACAAAATGAAAGAGTTGCATAAATTGATGCAGGCCCATCTCACCATAAATTAGATGTGATATGAGCTCAATCATTTCTTTATGTGTGAAATGGGGACATTCCTATTTGCTTCCTTTATGTTGCAGTTAAATAATGAGATGCTGCATTTGGAAGCAATTTGAAAAGAATGCTTTTCAAAGTGGTATAAACAGGGGGTGCTATGAACTCATGGTGTTAATTCACCTTACCTCTCCTTTGTTCCTTCAGTAGCAGGAGGTCTTTCCACAACAGATTTGAGACCACGTTACGGCATTCACCTTCTTTTTTTTTTTTTTCCATTAATTTCTTTATTGATTAAGGTATCACATATTTGTCCTCATCCCCCCATTCCCATCCCAAACCCCTCCCCACACATGCCTCTACCCCCCTGTTGTCCATGACCACTGGTTAGGCTTATATGCATGCATACAAGTTCTTTGGTTGATCTCTCCCCCTTACCCCTCCCCTCCCCTATCTTCCCTCTGAGGTTTGACAGTCTGATCGATGCTTCCCTATCTCCAGGTCTGTTTTTGTTCATCAGTTTATGTTGTTCATTATTTCCCCTAGATGAGTGAGATCATGTGATACTAGAAATACACTTATAAGAACTGAAAATGAGACAAGCAATAATGGTTATGCTGAGAGGCAAATGAATCTGTAGTGAGTTTCTTCCTGGGCCAACAGTTCTTTTGAGTCCCAATTTCAATGTCAAACAGTTCCTTATGTGTACATGTCAGCAATGATATTTCAGTTCTGGATGGTGGACAAATGGTGGTAATGCAGGTCTGACCCTCTTTGGTTTGGTCCTGGGCAACCTGCCGTGACACACAGCTGCTGACTGCTAGTATGGCAAGGCGTTGTCAGTGTCTTCCATCTCTGGACTGTTTCTCTTCTGTCTTCATGGGTGGAGCAGTCCTGTCAATTCCTCTCTGTTGCAGGAATCCACATGGTCTTGGAGGTGTTTTCTGAAAATATACAAACATATTCTCGACCAAAAGTTAATAAAGGAATCTTTTCTATAAATTTGACTTGGGATCCTTTTTCATTTTTTGCCCAAACGATTTTCCTTTGGCTTGTTTTGACACCATGTGTGTTTTTCATGGGTGTCTTGCTGTTAGCATTACAAATGAAAGTTAATTTTCTAAAGTAAAAATTTTCTAGATGTAATTTACTTACAGGATATTTTTCCTTACATGATATTCTTCTACTATCCCCTCTTTTTTGATTTAAATATTAGAAGGCTTTTGGAAATTTTATAATGTAGTCTTGATAGCTCTTAAATTTTAATTTTTTGCACTAAAATATGTCTGCTTTAGGTTCATTACATGTTATGCAATTTTACCATGAGATGAACTACCAATAAAAATTTTAGTTAACACTTTAGGAACAGCTTTTTGTCCAGTACCATTAATTTTTCTAGAATATTCGCTTATTTCACTTAGCCAATTTAAATTAGTCTGAGAACTTGACTACTATTTTACTGTCAAATTTAATACTCTAACAACAATCTTATTCTACCCTGTAAATATTAGTGGAAAGGATTATTTGCCTTCTTGAGTAGGCCCTGAGCATTCCTGGTGCTAGGATGGATTTAGATATCAAAAACCCACTTCCCCACACCATGGGTATAAGACAACTCAAACAAGTCTTGTTGCAGTGAGAGGGTAGCTGCTGTCGGCCAAGTCTCTGTGTGTTACCTGGGTCCTGATTTGAGCTAGGCATGGGAAGCGAAGCAGCCATGGGGGCAGGAGACCTCCCTCAGAAGGGGTGAGGGTTCAGGCCCCTGCAAAGTTGGGGGGGGGTGAGGGTCTGTGCCCCACCTCTGTTGACCCCCAAGTTCTCTCCTGATGGCCCCTCTGCGACTGTGCCTGTCTTAGGTTGTTCCTTCCCTGAGGAATCTTACCTATCTCTGGCTAACCAGCCATCCTCTGGGGCCAAGCAGGGTGATGTGAGGTTCAGTTCTGTCTCCTTGGTAGGGCATCCACCTTCTTTTGCCTGCACCCACTTTTCTTAGCACACATCCAGGAATGATGTACAACTTATTTCAGGTCATCTCTGATATAATAAAAGTCTCAGATGGCAGTGTGGAATGGATGTTTAAGAAAAACATTTGTTCCAGGACTTGACCTATATTGATTGCTCTGCTTTCTTCCTTTGAGATAATATGAAGTATTGGGGAGCATCTACTATATGGCTAGTGATGCAGGATGTGAACAAAGCATATGATACACACTGAACACCCACAAAGCTTGAAGTCTTGTGTGTGGGAAACACATATTAGATAAACATTGCCCAGAACAATGTGAGATAATTTAAAATATGTGCCAATTTGAGCATACTTAGGAAATACATTAAATGCAATCAAGATCACAGTGAATGAAGGCTAATAGAATGTTTAAATGTTATGATTGTGTTTATTATTTACAATAAAATCCAGTAGCATGGTAGGAAATAGATCTAATCCTCATGACTAAGTCTGTGCTGCCTGGTGAGGAGTGTTATGAGCTTGGAGATCAAATTGATTATCTCATGTCTTGATAGTTGGTATGAATTCTGCCATCTTAGTTTGGGCTCATTTTCTTGTACAGCTTTTTGTTTTTGGCCATAGTATTGAGGTATTCCAACTTCTTAATTGTATTATTATTGAATATTCCAATTCGTACTGATTCCTTTGTATGTCGGCTTCCCTGTTGTCATCTCGATATATCTACTCATTCTACTCCTGGGGTAATACCTCTGTTTGTTGGATTCTTTTTTTCTTATTGGGGACTGATTTTCATTTTTCTGTGGTACATCCTCAAGTATTCTTTTTCAGAGAGTGCGTGGGAATGCTTATTCCAATATCCTGTTATACATATTGACAGATCCCTTTTACTTCTCAAAAGACCCTGGCTTGGATGATAGATAATATAGTCACCCATTGCTTCAGCAATGATTTTTTTTTCATTCTTAGTATGTCTAAAATTTATTTTGCTTTCACATTGGCTTGAAGGTTCATATGTACATAGTAATCTAGGGTCAAAAAATGTTCCCTTAGACCTTCGAAGTACTTAGATTATTTGCTGATTGCATCCTCTGCTGTTTTGGGATTATATGTGCCTCCCCTCCCCCTCAGGGACTGATGGAGCTGAGGAAAAGGCGCTGCCCACTGTGGGACACCTGTGGCTTTGTTCATATTAGTGATGTAGAGCCCTTTAAGGAGTCCTGATGCCCTCTACAGAGCAATTTGCTGTAGACACTTACTATCCGAATACTTTTAACATAAAACTATAAAAAAAGGCAGTTTTAGCTACCTTTTACTTTTAAAATTAAAAAAAAAAAAAACCTTTTACAAACATCATCAGTATTCAACAGGTATTTGTGGTGTGCCCTCTATGTGTCAGGTGCTGCTGGGCTCTGAGTATATAATGGTGAGCAGTTCTCTGAAGGGGAAGTTCGCGATACTATCAAATACTACCCCTGGGACATTTAATGTGGAGAGGGCAGAGAGGCAGAAGCAGATGAGCTGAGCTCTCAGAGGTGCTTGGTGTCAATGAGGTGAAGAGAAGAGGGCAGAGTGTTCCGGGCACGTAGCTTCTGGGGCATGAGGGAGCGAGATATCTAAAAGGGACAGAAAGGACAGGGTGGCTGGAGCAGATGACTTGTGGGCTAGGACCTGGTGAGAGATGAAGCTAGACAAGCAGGGATGGGTAGGACCACGCAGGACCTTATGAGCCCAGGGAAGGAGTTTCTTCTTTATCCTAAGAGCCAAGGGGTAAGCCACTGGAGGGTTTAACATCGGAGAGTGATACCATTCAATTTACATTAAAAAACCACTCTGACCACCCTGTGGTTTGGAGGAAGAATAGGTTGGATGCTTGGAGACCACCCTGCTGCTGTAGCTAAAGATGATGGTGGCTTAGGTGGTGGTGGTAGGATTGGGTGGGAAGGAGCCAAGTGAAGAAATATTTAGCAGATGTAGTTGATGGTGCTGGCTCCTTTGTATAATTCTTCACACTTCCCCATAACTCCCTTTGTTTTCCTAGTGCCTTTTGGGTTTGGCCTTGTGACTTGCTTCGGCCAATAGGAGAGGTGCCAGTTCTAAGCTTAGTTAGCAAGAGGCACTGAGTATCTGCCTGCTGTGTTGAGCCTCTGCAGTGGCCATGAGAAAAACACCCAGAGTAGCCCACTGCTCTATGGATAATGAGTGACAAGTCACATGTAGCTACTCTGAGCCTAGATCAGCCAAGCCGAACCTAGCCATGAGCAGCAGAACTTCCCACCTGAGCCCAGCTGTATCACCCAGCCTTCGGCTGCCCTGTACATTTAAGAGAATAAATGATAGTTGTGAAAATAAGGGGTGGAGATTTGAGTCGTTTGTTCTGCAGCAAAAGCTAATGGATAGAGTAGGTAAAACCAACAGAACTTGATAGATTGGATGTAGATGGTTTGTGGGGTCATAACTATGATGTAAAGTGAGGCTCACCTATATTTCAAGCTCATTTGCCTCATCCATGCTCAGGGCTATCCTTGGGTGTGTCTTTTTGGTGGTTTCTTGCCACTTATCTCGCTTTACAATTCATGGCTTCCTTTTCTGGAGCTGAATGAGGTAGGTTGGCTACATGGTCCAAAATAATTTATCTTCAACTTTTTATTTCTCACTCTCTTTTCAGCAGCCTAATCGGATTCCAGCAGAGTGTTTGAGCTGAGTGGTCCTCAGGTCCCTCTGTGGGGGGTCTTTAAGCCTTAAGCTCAGTGTATTCCTGTTAAAGTCGATTTCTGCTCTAGCTGTGAAGATGGGATTTCACTTATTGGGGTGAGGGGAGCAATGTGGGGCCAGGGATTTTCTTGGTCTTGACTGATTATTTAAAATACATTAATGCTGATAAAATATTTAGCTTTTAAATAACAAGTTTAATGTAGGGAACCGTGGTTTATTTATTAATGACAATGGCAGGGAGATTGGTAGGAGTTGTGCTAAAGTGCACTGTTGTGATTTTGCAAAGTATAGTAATTACTGTAATATTTTGTTGAATTATTAATATCTACTATGTCTGCAGGAACATAAGCTTCTGCAGTCAAATTCATTTCAAGATTGCCTCCCCCCCTTCTGGTTTTGTTTTGTGTTTTCTTTCTTTCTTGTGCACATATACATTTTTAAAGACATGGAGCAGCGGGGCAGAGCTGATTATCTTCTGGGAAACACCATTGTTACACCCTGCAACTGAATATAGGCAGACACAATGAAAAACTGTTGTTCCTGAGGATCTCCTGCCTCAGCCAAGCCTGCTCATAGCACCAGACTGAGGGATGCTAAAGGAATCATGTCTAGGAGAAAAGGTCTCATCAGTATGCTCGTTTTGGGATCTGGGATGAGGAGAGAGAATAGTATATATTATACATGTGAGGGTAATATGCCTTTAAGCAGAGCCAATCTTACCTGCAGATGGAGTTGACAGGTGTTGGGGTATATGAACTGAAACAGTACCAGCCTCTTTATTAATAGTTTTAAAAACTATGACTTAGTGTCTATTATGTACTCAAATGAATTCAATGTGGATGATGATGATGATGATGATGGCGATGATGGCTTAGATGTTATATGAATGGGCTCATTCTGCAATATGACTCTAGATCCAAGCACAAGTACATGTGGGATCATTCCTTTTGGTTGTGGTTAAATGGAAATGGGAATACAAGCCTTCATATCACCATGTGCTGACTTTATGAAATGGCCCAAAGTCAGTCAACATCTGAGACTCAAGTTTCCTCATCTGTGCAATAGTTTCAAGGATCAAAATGAAGTTATGTATTTGAAAGGGCATTATAAACTCTAAAGTTACAGACATGTGTAAGGGAATGTTATTGTTATTAAATTGTAGTAGGACTTGATCAGGCTTATGGTGTGATTCTGTGGAGCATCTGAGAGGATTCTCTGCTCAATTACTTTTTGGCCAGAAACTTCACAATTTGGGAGTCGAGATTCTCTTAAAATAGAAGTGATTTTAGAGCTGGAAGGAACATGTAATGATCTAACCACCTCCTTTTCCAGATGTGGACGCTGTGGCCAGGAGAACTGTGGAGTGCCCAAATTCACTGAGATAGTGAAGGCACCCACCCCACTGTCCATCTCCCTGACTTCTAGTCCAGTGCTCTTTCTGCACACCCTGATGCTCTTCAGTTTTCCATTAAGTTCTATGCAGGCTAGGGCGTTTTTCCAAGTAGGGATCCTTGGGCAGAATGAATACATTAGATGACTTATGGGATGACATACGGGATGGGATGCTTTAGGAATCTTAGCTCTACCACTGACTAGCTGTGTGATTTTGGGCAAGTTACACTCTGAAACCCAATTCTCTCCTTTATAAATCAGGATTATAATTCCTATTTTGTACAGCTGTTGTGAGGAGTAAGCGAGCTTGAAAGGCTTGGCAATGTGCCTGTCCTGTGGTAGAAGATACTTGACAATGGGTAGGAAATGATTATAAGGTGATAAGAAGTTTTGATGATTACCTTGGTCTGCCTCATAGTAGGTCTATTCCAGCGAGCCATTTCCCTCCAACCCCCACTGGGAGAGTGGGTGTTTTTAGGGGAGGGGGAAGATGCCCCTTCCAACACTGTTATTTCCCTTCCCCAGGGTTGGGTGCATTTCCTGCAGAAGAAAGCCCTGAGCTGTGGGAAGACAGCCCTGTGATGGACACAGGGATGAGCCATCAGTTACCAATGGCCTTCCCTTTCGCTTCAGTCTCAGACAGGGAGAGCTCTAGCCCCATCTTAATTTGCCCTGAAGGGGGTGGGGATGGCAGAAGGGTGGGGATGGTGGTCTTCAAAGAATAGCAGGGGACTCTGGAGATGAGACAAATGAAATGGCTTGCATCCAAAAGCTGCATGGCTCTGTGTCATATGGGGCTTCTCTTCTTGATTTAAGTTACTGAGGAGGTTCCCTGCAAATTGGTTTCAGTTTATTTTTTATTTTTTTATTGGCAAGTTTTTCCTGCTTCTAACAAGTCCATCCCGAGTCTCTTGTGAGCTGGGTAGAACTCAGTGTGATTTTACAACAAATAAAGCAGGGCCACCTATGGGTGAACACTTGGGTAGAGGATGGAATTCCCAGGGACAGAAGGAAATCTGAAACACCCCAGAGCCTGTATCTCCTCTCAGGCAGGGGGGCTGGGCAAAATGATTGCTGAAAGCAAAATAAGAGAAGAGAGGGATGCAGGGAAGTGTGTTCAGTTCCCCTTTCTGGCTCTTATCCTCCCCTGTGCCCAGTAATCTCCATTTCTTTTTTCTTTTGTTAATATATATTTTATTCATTTCAGAGGGGAAGGGAGAGGGAGAGAGAGAGAGAGATAGAAACATCAATGATGAGAGATGATCATTGATTGGCTGCTTCTTGCATGCTCCACACTGGGGATTGAGTCTGCAACTGGGGCATGTGCCCTGACCAGGAATCGAACCATGATCTCCTGGTTCATAGGTCGACACTCAACCACTGAGCCAGGTCAGCTAGGCCCAGTAACTTCCACTTATATTGCTCTCCTTGCTCTGGAAAAAATGTCTAATATTAGTCTTTTGCTCCTTCCATTCCTTTTCCTGAGGCTTTGAATTTTATTTTCCAGTCTTATTGAGTTATAATCAACAACAATTGTGAAGTGATTACCACAATCAAGCTAATAAATGTAATCATCACCATACACAGTAATGATTTTATTGGTTGTGAGAACATTTAAGAGCTACTCTATTAGCCAATTTCAAGTATACAATACAGTATTATTAACTATAGTCACCATGCTGTACCTTAGGTCTCTAGAAGTTATTCATCTTGCAAAACAAACTTTGTATTTTTTGACCAACATCTCCCCACCTCCAAGCCCCTGACAATCCACTCCCTGCTTCTATGAGTCCAACTTTTGAGTTTCCACATATATGTGGATCATGCAGGATTAGTCTTTCTGTGCCTGCCTAATTTTACTTGGCATAATGTCCTTCTGGTTCATCCATATTGTCATAACTAACAGGATTTCCTTCTTTTTTTTTAATACTAGTATATTTTTACTGATTTCAGAGAGGAAGGGAGAGGGAGAGAGAGATAGAAACATCAATGATAAGAGAGAATTACTGATCAGCTGCCTCCTGCATGCCCCCTACTGGAGATTGAGCCTGAAACTGGGGCATGTGCCCTGACCAGGAATAGAACTGTGACCTCCTAGTTTGTAGGTCAACACTCAACCACTGAGCCACACCAGCCAGGCTGATATATTTTCTTTAGCAAAATACCCTGAATTGTAATTGCTGGTTCATTTGGTACCGTAGTTCTATTTTTAAATTTTGGAGGAATCTCTATACTTATTTTCATAATGGCTGTACCATTTTACATTCCCAGCAACAATACACAAAAGTTCCCTTTTCTCCAGGTCCTCACCAACATTTATTATCTTTTGTCTTTTTGGTAATAGCCATTCTAACAGGTGTGAGGTGATAGCTCATCGTGATTTTGATTTGCATTTTCCCGATGATTAGTGATGTTGAGCATTTTAATGTTGAGCATTAGTGATGTTGGCCATTTATGTGTCTTTTTTTTTTTAGAAACATGCATTCTAAGTTTGTTCTCCTAATGGTGAATAGAAATTGTCCACCTCTACTGGGGATGTTTTGGAAAGGTATTATATGGATGGGGGTCTCCTGAAATCATAGCCTGAGCCATTTGTCTAACTTTTCTGCCTTCAGGACTGGCATGTGGGAGAGGGAGGCCACTCCCATGAGGTGAGAGAATAGGGCTCTGAACAAAGGCTGGCTTCTATTTCTGTGAAATGCTTCTAATGGTGGATTTTCTTTGGCTAAAGAGAAGAGAACTCGGGGAGAGTGCTATTCTCTTTTTTCTACTTAAATTTTATTTATGTATTGGTTATAACAATTTCCATTTGAACAATTTTTAGGTGGCATTGGTTATATTCACACTGTTGTCCAATCATCACCGCTATCTGTTTCCAAAGTTTTTTCATTGCCCAAACAGAAACTCTGTAACTACTAAACCATGCCTTCCCATTGCTTTGTTCCTCAAACAGCTGAATTCTCGTCTTCAGTGTCTGAAGGCATGGGGACTTTTAGTTTGCTCCTCTCTTCTGCCTTCTATCCTACCCTACTACCTTCTCCCTCTTAGCCATTCCTCTTACTATAGGGGCTCATGGAGTTGGAATGAGGTGAAGGCTCGTAATATTAAGGGCTGAAAAATGGGCATTTCTACCCCCTTCAAGTGCCATGTTATTCATTTATAAAGATAGTCACACTTTCTGGTACCCAGAGATACATGCCTCTCTCCACAGCCCCCAGCTTGTTCTCTCAAAGCATGGGTGCGTTATGCCAAATCATTGACAAGCTGGCCACCCACATCTAAGATGGTTTTGAACTTGTGATTTTATCTCAGCTATGCCTTTTATTTATAGGAGACTTGTTTATATATACCTGAGATCTTAAAGAAGCACACTCCATAGGTGAATTATCTCCTATATTCATTATTATCGTTGTCATTAAAAGTAGTGAATGATGATGAACTAAGCAGTTAGGATTTTGGCACATCTGAACCAATTCAGATTTGATCTTGGTCTTCTGGGAACATGAAATTTAACATAAGCACATGTAGACAAAAGAATGGAAATATCAAACCAATATTAGAACCAAAAATGAAGCCTTTGTGGATGGGCTCTAACGTTTATCAAGGGCCTACTATGTGCCAGGTGCTTCACATGTGTCACCCCATTTCTCCCTCATAGCAACCTGTGAGTTGGGGTTATTATGATCTCTAACTTACAGATGAGGAAACTGTGATGAAGAGAGGTCACATAGATTGCCAAGGTCACACAGCTAACAAGCTGCAGAGCAGGCAACAAAATAGAGGAACATGTCTTTTGAAGATGGATATCATTGAGTCTACTTTTGTATTGACATAGAAATCGGGGAATTATAGAGTTTGGGAGAGGGGTAGGCTGAGTGAACCAGCATGAACAGGTGGGTAAAGGTGAAGAGATCAGCTTTTATTTCATTCTAGAATGAGATAATTTTGTGAAAATAACAGACATTGAGGGCATTCTTATCATGTACCAGATGCTGAGCTGTAACCTTTGCAGCAGCATCTCATTCAATCCTCACTGTCCCGAAGTATCTGTTATTATTAGCCTCATTGTAAAGATGAGTAAGCAAAGGCACAGGGAAGTTAAATACCTGGTCCAGGTCACATAGGTGGTGAGCAACTGAGCCAAAAGTCCCCTTACATGCCGCCTCGCGTGGTCCTCTTCTCCATCAAGGAGAGCAAGGCCCAGGAAGGGAGAGGGTCAACCACTGATCCCACTAGGACTCAGGTGTATTTTCAACTCCTGGGCCTTTTCCCAACTAGACCTGCCTATTCTTCTCTAAAAACCTTCACTGAGCATTTGTACTTAACTTTGTAGTGTTTCCAGGCCAGGAGCAGGATGAATAAAAGCTTGGAGGTGAGAAGCAACAGGGTGTTTTGGGGAACCCAGAGAGACAGGGATGAGGTCAGATTGGATTAGGGAGGCTTTGTAGGTCCTGCTCCCAGACTTGCTTATTTATTTCTGTTCGCAATGGGCAACCCTTAGTAATTCTGAGCGAGGGAGAGATGTCATTAGCAGTGGCATCAATTGTTCTCAAAACATCATAAAACCCATTCTCCCTACTTGGAGGGAGGGAAAACAGAGGCTCAGAGAGGTGCAGAGGCTTGCCCGGAGGCTCCCAGCTGATTGTTACTGGCAGCAAACCCAGATGCCCACACCACTGCTGTCTCCCCTTCCCAGAGAGCAGGCTCTGGCCCCTGCTGGCCGCCCTCCTGCCTGCTCCCTCCTCTCACTGTGCGCTCTGTGCAGCAGCGCCCTCTCCATCATTAGTGCAACCAGTGGGGTTCTGCTGTAATTAAAGGAAACTAAGGGGAGGAAGCAAAGCAGAGAAAGGGGAAAAAGCAACCACCAACAAAACATCAGATTTCCCACGCGAACGCCCTAACAACGGCCGTCTATTGGCTTTCATGGGAACCTGCTTAAATATAGCAGGGAAACCCCATGCGATGGTGTGGGAAAGCAGGTTATTACGTTCCCTTCAGGCTGCCCGAGTGAGGACTTACTCCCTTTTTTGCCCTTTCTACCCTGCAGGGCAAAACTGATCAAACATGGGAGTTGAAAGAGACATTGAATATCTTTAGCTCAACTTCTCTGCCAAGGCAAGGCTCCCTCCGTCACCTACGCCTCCCAAGGTAGCGTCTCTGACACATTGTTACCTGGCTCCCCCTCTCCCCAGCTCCCTAAATTTGCTGGACCAAAGCTCAAGTAGGGGAAGAAGGCACTTCAGCCAGCAAGAAACTGGCCACTCAGGCCTGTTGTCATTTATGGCACTGACTCCGGAGATGTCTAATTAATTCACGTATACAGTTAGCCCCTTGCTCTCCAAAATGCCTTTTCTTGGTTGCTGAGCAACTTGGATAGACTTTTGACACATGTATGCAGCTGGTGAACGAACCAGTAGTGTTTTCCTTTACCCTGGCACCCCCCATTCCTCTTACTCTGATGCACCAGTAATGAAGATAATCTCCACCAATCTCCAGCCTTCTCACCTTCCTCAGGCCTCTGGATGTACTTGCTGCCGCCTTAACACATTTCTTCAGGTAATTTTTATGCCGGGCATTTGTCATGGACAAGGAGAGTGACAGAATGTACAGGCACATCGAGACGTGCTTGCAAAGTAATGGGATTAGCCCCGCTCAGGCAAGACATGGGAAGAGCTTTGGAGCTTTGCTTCTGCCGGGGGCCTGGCCAAGGAAGGGTAGGCTCCTAGGTGTTTGGGAAGGGGGGCAGGCTCTCTCTGGGTGACACGGGATTAACTAGGGCAGCTCAACTAGACAGTTCCATTTGTCTTTACAGTCTGCCCTTCGCTGGGAGTTGTCATCCATCCCCAGCCTGGAGTGCCCTGAAATAAACAGGAAGGGGGATTTTACAGGAGACTGGAAGGGACAATATCAACCCAGGAGGGCAGCCAAGTGCCCTGAGGCATTATCCTTGAAGTATAGCATGCTCCTGTTTCAGGATGTGAAAATGCCGTGCACTGCTCCGGTGGGTTAGAAGCTAGAACTGGACTGGAGCCCAAACCTCCACCCTTCTCTGGTTTCATAGATGAGACAATTGGAGCTCCAGGAGGGGGCACAGCTTGCTCAGTGTCTCACAGCCAGAGTTTGGGTTTCTAGAGTGTCAAGCTGCCTTATTTGACTCCACTGCTCCTCCTTGATCTTATTTAAGACCCCTGGTCCATGAAATTAGTGCCTCAAGTCACCAAAACGTACTTGTCGAAATCACCTTTTATTTTGGAAGAGTTGAGGCTGGCAGTGGGGATTTGCAGACAATGAGGATTTTGGCTTCTCTCCCACCATTCACCTTGGCACACATGTACTGCAGATGCTAGGGACATGTGCTCCAGCCAAGTAGCTATTTTAAAAAAAAAATGTATTTTTATTGATTTCAGAGAGAAAGGGAGAGGGGGAGAGAGATAGAAACATCAATGATGAGAGAGACTCATTGATATGCTGCCTCCTACACACCCCTCACTGGGGATCAAGCCCACAACCCCAGCATGTACTCTGACCAAGAATCGAACTGTGACTTCCTGGTTCATATGTTGATCAGCTCAAGCACTGAGCCTCACCAGCTGGGTCGAGTATTCAATATGAATAAGGAATGGTCCCTGTCCTAAGAGACCCACACTGTAGTGGAGGAGCTGGATAGTAAAGGAGGAGGGTCTCCTTCCAGACACATTCACAGGGGAGGATCTGGGCCATCTGACGTGGGCCCAGATCTTATGGTTGAGGGGGGTTGTGAGGATAGGATGGAGGGTGGGCCATTCTTGACCAAAGGGCAGCATGGGCCAAGGCCAGGAGGCATGAGAGACTGTGACATGTTTGGGGTCTGGCGAGTGACCTAGAGATGGAGCCTGCAGGCCTTTGGCTTTCCTCTGATACATGGTGGATGGCTCGGTGCTTCCCGTACTGACATCCAGAAAACATTGCCTCCTGCTCTCTGGAATAGTAAGTGCCCTTTATCTTATCTCCACGCCTGTGTGGGTATGGAAAAGCATATTTCAGGTCTCCTGGATGGAAATGACTTCCCTTTGAAGTTAGTTCGTGAATAATGATGAAGGTCATAAAAATATATGCACACTGCACACATACTTAGCTACTACTGTGGACCAAAGTTGCCAGGAACAGAGCATTCAGGAAAACCAGCTGCTCAGAGAAGGAAAGAGGGAAGCACTGGTAGAGTCGCCTGTGGGACCAAGGGAAACGTTTTGTTGAGGAGGACCCATTTCTTGGCACTCACAATTATGGCAATCCCTCAATCTGCAGCTACAAGGGATAGTCAGACAATGGTCACCCCGACCAGGCCTTTCCCATGCAACACGTGCGTCTCTGCTGCCAAGCATTGCCCATAGGCTCTTTTTCCTCCAGCTGTGCAGCCAGACTTCCCTGGTGTCAGGCACTCCTTTTCCAAGGCCGGGGTTTTAGAGCACTCAGAGATGGCAGACAGCATTATGGGATTTCTTTAGTATAAAATCTCCTCTGGGAATGTTCTTAACAAGGTGGTTTGTGTTCCCCTAGGATTCAGCTGGGGGTGGCTGCTATTTCTCTGGTAGGACTTGTTACTGTAAAATGCATGCTGGGCTGAAAATCACAATGGTCTGTCTTTGGAGCAATCAGATGCACATGGCAATCTAAGGCTCTGGTAAGGGAGAGCCCATGGCTTTTTATTCTAGAAATATGGGCTGTGGTGGATGAAGCCACTGTTGGCTTGGGTCTTTCTAGACCAGAAGGTGGAGTCTCCTGTGGTCATTGCCTCTTGTTGGTTTCTTTGATTTCCTTTGCCGATAAACGATCTTTGCCTTGGGGAGGTCTGTTAAATCCAGTCTTTTCCAAATGGGGCTGCTAGTGCATGGAAGAGATTGTAACTTTCTCTCCCTCTGGTCGTCCCTTGCCATCCCTTGGGTGATTCGGTTTCCCATTTTCTGGTATGTGCCCACAGGATTTGTCTTCCACCCCCACCCCTTTTATAAGAAGGCCAGGGTGCATCTGGTGCCAGATATCATTCAACCCTGTAACAATCCACCCTTTATGACATCACTGCTCATCACCATGGAAACATTTCCCGAGTCACAGAGACTGGATTGTGGCATCATAGCATCAGGCAGGAGGAGGGGGAGAGGAGAGGAGAGGATTGAAACTGCCCGGAGGCATGAAATTCCAATAAACCAGCATGGAATGGCAAGGATGTAGGATTTTTCTGTTTGGATCCCTGAATGGAGAGTCTTAACTGTGGGTAGCCAGAATAAACCTCATCTGGGAAAAGGAGGAAGAGCTGTTAATGGAATGTGGACCTTGGACTTTTGTTCTTGCTCAGTATTAGGGGAAATGGAATAATTCTACTGAGAGCTATTCTGTATTTTATATGCATTTCTCATTTGATTTTCACAAAATCTCCATGAACTATTGGATCAGAGAGGTTCAATAACCTGCCTAAGGTTACACAGCTCATAAGGCAGAGCTGAGAACTGGGATCAGAAGATGTAGTCTGTGCTCTCATGTGGCTTGCAGCTGTGTGTGTGTCTGTAACAATTATCTAGGAAATAAAATATAAGTAGTTAAAATTGTGGTAGATATGAAGAGAATAAACATGGTGGTATTGGAAAGTGAGTGGGAACTGACTTATGTTCATATATTATTATATTTGGGACATGGCTCGGCATTTAGTAGCTGTGCACTTAAATATGAAAAGCACTGTACCTGCTGGGACTGACTGCTGAACCCAACAACTGTTACCCCCTTCCCCAGTTACTTTTCTCTGCCTGTGTCCCCACCTTCCTGCACCCCACTTCTCCATTTGTCTGCTCCCTTTTCCTGTAACCTCTCTCTCAGCCTTCCTCCCTTGATTCCATTTATTCCTACCAATCCCCCACCTTCTCTTTCTCTAGACCGTAAACTCCTTAAGAGAGAGAAGACACTCTTCTCTGTTATAAAACATCCTTGGTTTGCCTAAAGATTAGGCTAGAGAATCTGCTGCAAAAATAAATGAGCAGTGGCCCTTTTAATAGGAAAAAAAGGCTAGATTTGCATGGTTAAAAAATATTCTCTTACATACTAAGAAAATTGTGGCTGATAAATGAACAAGTAACAAATGAACATTCAAAGGGATGCCCCCCGCCAATGAAATGGCCAATCACGTTTAGTTCAACAGCTTGTTTGCTTTGCTGTTCGCATGTTCATGTTGATTGTGACTTCATGTGATCTAGGCACATTTTCTCTTAGGAAAATCGGTTCTGGCCTATAAGATGGCATCAGTTAGATTAGTACTTTGCAGGGTTCTAAGAACTGTGGGTGCTTTGCCATAGATCACCTCTGGGTGCTACTGTCCTGGTGTTCCTTCTGGGCAATAGATGGTTCTAAGGGAGCCATTTGTGACACCTTGCTGAGCTTTTAGGAGTATTTGCTGCTTGAGTTCAGGCCTTCATTGCACCCCTAGTACTTAGATTGGACAGGTCTCTGGTCTCCAAAGTCCAGGCTGCTCATCTCACCTAGGCACCTTACTGGTTAGAGCTACTATACTTTCCTGTGAGAGATGTGTGTGTGTGTGTGTGTGTGTGTGTGTGTGTGTGTGTGTGTGTGTGTGTATGTGTAATTAGTAAACCATATTAGATACATTTATAACCCGAGCTTGTTCTTTTTAGGACCTAGAGTGTCTCAGTCTTGACTGTTATAAGGGGGCCCTTCTGGACCTGTTTTATTGATTCTATCAGAACCATTATGACTGGCACATACAGAACTGCTAAGTGGCATTTAAAAAAGTGATCCATGAGGAGTCATAAGATGAATTAATATCACAGGCTTGGGAGTGAGATAGACATGGTTTTAGATTCTGCTTGGGCCTCTTAGCTAAGTGATCTTGGGCAATTGTGTTTTCTATGTGTAAATGTTTTCATTTAAAAATGGGGTATAAATCTTAGGACCTACTTCATGGTACTGATGTTCAAATTCAGTGAGATGTGCCTGTAGAGTCTTATCACGATGTCTTCCTGAACAGAGTTTTATTGTTTTAACATTCACATTCAGGCCTATAATCCATCTGGAATTTCTTTTTTGATATGCTAAGTGTCTGATATGAGGAAGGGGGCCAAATTCATTTTCTTTTTTCACGTAAAACTCCAAATGACCCAGCATCATTTTTTTTGAAAGAGTATCAATATTACAGATTAGATGTCTTTACTTGTGTATGTCAGTTTGTGAATTCTCTATTTTGTTCCATTGTCCCTTTTTCTCTTTATCCTAACATCAATGCTGCACTGTCTTAATACTATAGTTTATAATCAATCTTATTATTTGATATTTTGTCAACTTCTTGTGCTTTCTTCATGATTGTTTTGGCTCATGGCTCTTTGCATTCCCATGTACATTTTAGAATCAACTTGCCAATTTCCACACACACACACACACACACACACACACACACTCAAACCTGCTAGGATTTTTGGCTGAGACTAAATTTATCAATTGATCAATTTGAGGAAAATTGACATTATTTAGTTTCCCTTAATTTCTTTCAGCAACATTCCATGATTTTGAGTAGAAAGGTCTTGGAAATCTTTCAGTAGATTTATTTCCAGAAATGTGATATTTTTTTGATGCTATTTTAAGTGGGAATTAAAAAAAAAGTGTATTTTCTAATTGTTTGTCTGATATTATATTTAGTATTATATTTATATTCTTTTGGATTTTCTTTACATACCACCATATCATCTGTGATTAATGAAAGAGTCTTTGTGTCTTTTCTTTATACCTTTTACTTCATTTTATTGCCTTTTTGCACAGGTTATGACCTCCTCACAGTATTGAATAGAAATGGTGATAGTAGACATCTTTCTCTTGTTCTTGAGTTCAGAGGGAGTGCATTCAATATTTCACAGTGAATCATCATGTTTGTTGTAGGTGGCTATAGATACCTTTTATCAGGTTCAGGATAAAAGTCTCTTTTTCAAGTCTTACATTTGATGATTATCTCTGAGTGGAAAAAAGTAAAAGCTAATATATAAAAGGTAATAATGATGCTAACACGAGTAAGAAGAAGAGAGGCAAGAGAGAGAATAAGAAGATAAAGAAATGTGCTAAAATGGAGAGTTAAAAAATTTATTGGATGCCCCTTATGATTCAGGCATTGGGAGAACCCTGTGATAGCGGGAGGCTGGGGAGAACCCAGGTCAGCTGGGAACCTGGTCTTATTTCTTTCAATTGCACGCAGAGGGAGAATTGTAAGGAAGCGAGCAGCTATTGTAAAATCCCCCCTCAGGCCTAGGGCATCCTGTCTTATGTGTGTGTCTCCATATCTTTCTTTCTTAGCTTCTCTTTCTCATTCTCTATGTCAGCCTTGATTTTTGTCTTGAATTCCATCCAGCTCAATCTCATTCTCTCTCTAGTGGGGAATGGTGGTGTGTGCCTTCTTTCCTTTTCCATCTAGATCTCACGAGGCTCCTTTGCTCTGTTACCTGCTATTTTATTCAGCGTTTGAGATGCCCATTACATAATGCCCATTGTCCCGGGGACACTCAACAGATCGCAGTGGCTGGGGCATGAGTTCAAAGACATGGCCATCACCTCCTTGGCGTCTCTCGGTGTCAGTTCTCTGCAAACAATGGCCACCCAGCAGTCCCTATGCACACGGAGTAACAGAGCTGAGCACAGGAAGGCGTCAACCTCCCTCCTGACCCCAGACAACGCAACCTTTTCTGGAGACATGCTGAGCTTATTGTGGCTGAGACCTGGGTCTCAGCGCCAACCTTAAGAGTGTCTGCAAGCCGTGCTGCTGCTGTGCAGCCTGAGCTCCCTGCAGCGAACCCAGCTCTCCTGTTGGCTTTGCTTTTCCTCTTGCAAAGTCTATCCTCAGGCTATTGTTTGGTTTTCTAGTCCTGACTGAATGGGGATGGTTCCATTTAAAGTGAAAACAATATAAAACAACCACCAAAAAGCACTGAAGAAGAACCGGGATAAAAAGTTTATAAAAACGCTTTGAAAGATAAATGCAAATGGGCTTTGCAGTGTTTTAATATATTCACAATTTTTCCCCCTAACACTAGCCAGTCTTTCAGAACCTGGTGCATTTGTTCCATGGCAGAAAAGTTTGTTGAGGAAGAGGCTGAAGTTTGGGCTGAGATGCTGCTGCCTGAGGGCTCCTGAGCCATCATCTTCATGATTAAAACACTACCTGCTGGTCCCCAGGGGTGGCCATCTGAGGGGTTGATGTTGGGGGTGAGGTGTGCTGGGAATGAGGCCATTGTCTGCCATTGTCCTGTTGTGCTGTCCAGGCAACAACCTTCGTCCCACCCCAGGACTGTAGCCAGTGTCCTGACAGTGGCCAGTTGTCTCTGAGTAGGACCTTCTGGAGAAAATGTGGATGACTCGGACCCATCCATTCCCCATTCCTAGAAACAAAGTGTGTGTATGTATGTGCTTAGCAAGGAGGATCACTGGCAGAGCTTCCATATCTGAGGTTTTCTAATTGTTTCTCTCTTATTCAATGTTGTAAAGCAAGATGGATGATGGATCACCGGACATTTGTTTAAAGCAGTAGGCACTCTAACTTTCTAGGAACATTCTAGTAGAGATAGAATTGCTATCAGTGGCAGATACACATGGGCATGGTCTTAAAACAGAAAAGTGTGAGGCTGGGAAAATTAAATTTCTTTACTGGCATAGACCCCTTGCATGCACTTGAATAACAATAAGGAAGCACCTGGGCATTTCACACTCTGCCCTCAAGTAGTTGAGTTCAGGACAGTGCTGTGTGACAATGGCCTGAGACTTTAGGAATAGCAAACTCTTACAGTGAAGTGACTCCCATTACTTGTGGTTGGCTGGTTGGGTGGACTAGACCTAGTCCACGCAAGTGATATCCAGAGGCGCAGAGTTCAGTGCTACAAAGGCAGCTTTTAAATGAGTCATCCATGTAAAGCACTTGGGTGTACCTGGTGCAAGGGAAGTACTCCATCAGTACAAGCGAATTGATCATTATTGCTGCAAAAGAGGTGAAGGTAAACACCATCAGGGCCTGGTAACCAAGTCCCTAGAGTCAGGTATTAGGGGTAGGAGCATCATTTAGAATGAAAGAGAGTGTTCTGTGCTGGAGAGAGAGGGGGACTCATGTGACATCTTGTTTTGAAGTGTTTTACCTGCTTCTTTGATACCTCTGCTGAGGTTAACCTAGTGGGGATGGGCTTAGGAATTGCCAAAGTTAATAGTGTCCTGTCCACCTGCAAGGCCCTGCTCTGCCCTTCCCCCCTTCTTCCCCCACATCCACCGGGGCCACATCTGCAGTGTTGCTTTCAAGTCGGAGGCCCAAGACAGACGAGAACATCGTTCCCCAAGAGCGATGGGGCAGGGAAGGATCTAGGAACCCTTTTGTAAAATAAACTGTTAAAAATATTAGGCTCGTTCAGCCTGCAGAAGAGAAGACGTGGAGGACAGAAGCTCTAAATATTTGAAGGGAGTCTGTGCAGAAGGTTAAGAATTGTTCTCATAGCCTCAGGGGCTAACAGTTAGGTTGAAGATGAGATTGCCAGGAGGCTGATCTTCTGGCTCCCTGAGCAGGAACGCTGCCCGGGGGAGAAGTGGTTCACTCAGTCCTGGGGATCTTTGCAGTGGTTGTCAAATCCTGTGTGGAGGACTTTGGAATCTAATGAGATAAGAACTGGGTTTTCTTGCTTGTGCAGAGAGAAGTAAATGTTGTTGGGTTGGTCCTTTTGGACCAATTAGGTTTGGTGAGAACCTTGTCAATCTTGAAGGAGAAATGGAGGGACTCATCATTTATTGAACACATTATATATCAGGGGCAGATGCTTTCTTTACATGAGTTATTGGGACACCTTCAGGTGAGTAGTTGAGAAGGAGACAAAGGTAGGCAGGGAGAGTAATTTGGCCCAGGGTCACGTTTTCTCTTTCCAATCATCTTCTGGAACCCTGTCAATTGAGTTCTTTTTTTTTTTTTTTATATACCCAAACCCACTATTCATCTAAATAAAGGCATTTTTTTTTTCCGGGTAGAAGAGGCCTGCTTGCTTCAAACACTTTTAGAAGTTTCTTCATGTCTTGGCTGGCCTTTTAAGCATGTTTTTTTTGGCCGTGTCAGCCAAATCTTCCCTTTCCAGCAAAGTCTTTGCCCAGGGCTCTAGATCACAGTGTCTTCCTTCCCTTTGGTGGAGAGTTCCAGAAAGTCTTCTGTTGACCTTCTTTTAATTGCTAATATTCCATTTTATATAGCCCAGGGTGATAAATATTAATGAATAGCACAATGCATCGGGGTCCAACACTTGAAACTATTGAGTTTTTGTAAATTACACTGAAACATGAAATTAAATGCAATAAAAGGAAAAAGAGGGAACATATGTATGTATCTATTTCAGTTCGGCTGTGGGACTGCATGGGAAGCAAATAGGAAATGTTGACCTGATGTTGTGATGTTCCATCTCAAAGTTTCCTAAGGAGACACCTAAAACATCTGGACCTGGCTGGGTTTATTCATTCATTCACTCATACCTTCATTCATTAATTCACTCAGAACACATTTGCCGATTGCTACCATGAGCCCTCACAGTGACTCTCAGTGGGATACAAATACACTAGAACAAGGACCTCCAGGAGCTCACAGTTTGGTTCTGGAAGAGCCAGGTGCATGAATTAACCATGATAAGACTTGTGAGGTATGTGTAGGTGACACATGAAATACAGCATTCCCAGAGGAGCAGAGAGTAATTGTCTGGGGTGGTAGATGACATGTCATGGAGGTGTGGTGGCTTGCGATCTTCAGAGTTTACTGGTCTTGCCTTCAGTACTTCCTTTTTCAGCCCAGCGAGTCTCATCTCTGGGCATGTCCCAGAAGGGGGTGGACCACCAGCCTTCCCCCAGAGGGGCTGTCTGGGGCTCTGGAATCAGTCTGCTTGGGTTCAGATCCCAGCTCTGGCACTTATCATGGTTGACTATGACCTTGGTGAGTCATTTAAACTCCTTCAGCCTCAGCTTCCTTCTCTGTACAATGGGGGTCATCACAAAGCCAACTACTGTAAGGGCTACACTAGTTAATCTGATGCACGGGAAGCTCCCAGAACGTGCCTGGCACACATGATGTGTTGAACTGGGGGCATGTCAGCTGCTATTGCTATTTGCTGTGAGGCATTGGCCATGCGTTCCATCAATTCCCGGGCTTTACTGCTGCCCACTTCTGGGTTCTCTAAAGGGCTCCCGTGACGATTTTCTCCCTGAGGAAGCAGGCAGACATCAGGGGAGCATTGTCAAGTTCCTACCAACGAGAGGCAAAGGCAGGGCCTTACAAAACACTTTCCAGAACCCCTGGGAGCTCAGCTAGAGCAGGAGGCCCGGGTGGGGGGACCTTGGGGAACAGAGAGTGGGAGGGGCAGCATGAGGGGAATATCACAAACTTCACTGTGAAATCTCCACCCGGGCAGATCCCGTCTCTAGGGAGGAATATGGGGTTGGTGTAACACGTGCTGCACACCGTGGGTCATATTTCCCTGCTTTCAGATGGGAAAGGGGAGTTATTTGTTTCTAGTGCCCACATGGGGACTTTCTCCAGGCAAACAAACCCCCTTTCTGGAGAGGTGGGTTTTTTTTACAGCCCGAGAGAGGCAGGAGCCCCAGGAAGCTCACCCTCACCAGAGGGTTCCCAGCACCTTGGCCCCCCTGGTTCCGGAGGCCCATCTCCATCATCCTCTCCAGCCCTGATTGCAGTGTGGGCCTGGGAGAGAGCCCTTGGTCCCAGCCCTCCCACTGTAGACCTTCTAGTGGGCCTTTTTGCATCATTCCATTCAGTAGCTGTTTTAAGTCAGAAGTAAAGGGGATTCGAGGTTGAAGAGGCTGTGGGCAGGAAGAAAGGGGCTGGGGTCTCCACTTAGGGGATAACGCATCAGGGTTGGTTTTGTTTCCTGGGCCTTGGATTAAATTCGAGCTCTGTATGGCTTTTAATTAATCACCAGCTCTCTCCCAGCCTGGTTTCTTCATCCATCACAAGGGGCTTGATCAGAGAGTCAGAGCCAGAGTCCTGACTGTGACCCTCAAGGCCTCTGGATTGGCCCTTGTCACTCCTGCTTGCTTCCCTGGCTCACTTGATCCTGCTACACTGGCCTCTCTGTTCCCCAACATACAGGCAAACCTCCTGCCTCAGGACCTTTGCACTGACTCTGCCCTCTCTCTGGAATGCTCTGCCCACAGCTCACTGCATGGTTCATCCTCTTGCCTCCTTCTGGTTTGTACTGGAAATTACTTTCTCAGGGAGGCCTGCCCTTATCACCCAATCTAAAATTGTTCACCTCCCCTCAAATTCACCTTCTTTCCCCGCTCAGGTTTTCCTCTTTGTAAACTATGCCACATAGTATATATTTTACTAATTCATCTTGGTTATGATCCATCCCCCCATGAGAAGGCAAGCTCCACAAACACAGAGATTTGTCTGTTTTGTTTCCAGCCCCACATAGTACAGCCAGGGGAGTATAATGCAGGGGGAGAAACGGGTGGTAGAAACACTGTGATTGCAAGCGCTCAGGCTCTCCTTTATCTCCTGCACTGTGAAAGAAATGGCCTCTCCAGAAAGCAGTTTGTTTACTTGGAAAAAAATCCCGGTGCTGTTTCTGTTTGGTGGCTAATAGGTATTTGCTGAATGAAGGAATACAAGGCCAGGCCTGGAGCTGCATGGCTTGGACTCATCCACTTACCAGCTCTGGGAGGTCAGGCAGTTCCTCAGCCACACTGACCTCATTTCCTTTCCTGTGAAGAGGAGAGAGTGCTGTGTGTAACTACCTTGTAGTGTTGCTGTTGGCGGGGAGGGGGAATGGGGTACGTTCAAGTCTGAAGAATGCCCGAAACTTATAAGTGCTCAGCAGGTTAGCTATTATTTCAAAAAGTACTTCCAGCGCTAACATTCTAGTTCCAGGCAGGGGATGCTCCCTTCATGGAACTTGGGTCAAGCCCTCAAGAAATGAGTCCTGTAGGCACTGATTTGGTTAATGCATCCTGCCTCCCTTGGTGCCTCGAGGAGGGCGGGGCTGCCAGACAGATTGCACAGGTGAAATGTCACTCAATGTTCCTTAAAGTTGCTAATGTCTTTGGAGAATGGACATCCAGTAATGCTGGTGTGTGTTTCTCGGAATCTAGGAGGGCTCAGGAATCTGGAGAAGGCGCTGTGTGTAAATTAATCAAGAGTACAGAGACGAAACATAATTTTGGAAGGCATTTTGGGGAGCCAGAGAAAACTTAGCTAAAGGATCCAAGTTCCCTGTCTCTCTGGACCCCTTGCTTTTTATTAACTCAAATTGTCCTAAAGCAAGGTAGATATACATATCAAAGGCCAGGGTTTGGTATACAGAATCCATTGTCAGATTGGGGGAAACTGCCTTCGGCTGTTCAGGTATTTGGCCAGCAGGAGGCAATAACATGTAGACTGAAATGCCCTCAGCTGACTGGCAGCAAGCAATCATTTATGCATCCTTTTCAGTTTTGGGGAAATGCCCTCAGCCATTTCCAGATGATTCAGCCCTGCTGACATGCTGGAATTAGCTTTCTGCAATCCATGCAGAAGAGAAGTATTCCAAAATGATGCCTGGGTTAGGAAACTTGGATGCCCTGGTTTAGGTACCTGGGTTAGTTACCTTGGGGGAGTCTGAGTGGAAGGATCTGGCTCTGGGCCCTGTAGCAAAGCCTGGAGCTTGGGACAGGTGCATGCAGCTTCCTGCTCTCAAGTCTAGCTCAGTCCTGGCCCAGGATCGTATGTAGTAATTCAGACTCTCCCGGACATCAGCCAATATGGGGTCACTAGCTTTCAGCTAGGCTGGTTTTGCCCAGGTCTTTACAGAGCTCAGAGGAAATCCCTGAATGTCCCAGTGCTAGCAACTCATCCTGCCACATCCCCTGCAATGGGCCATTCAAATCAAGGTGACATTGGTGACAGATTGTGACGAGTCCAGAAAGTCTGAGAAGACTTGGAAAGGGAAGGCCTTTTTCTTCAGGTGCAGTGCTCTATAGGAAGTTTGAGTGTGAGCCTGTGTTTGCCCCTTGCTCATAGAGACAGGATGTGCTTCTCAGGGCCAGAATGTTCAGGACTCTCAGTGCCTCTGATTCAGAAAAAGCAGATGCTTGGAAATGAGTCCCAGCTGCCTGAGCACTGCTGGTCTGCACGCATGCTCATTTATGGAGAGATGGGAAAGACGCGGCCGGCCAAGACTGATGTGGTGAGTCAGTGAAGCTTCCAGCATGGTGTGTTGTGTGTGTGTGTGTGTGTGTGTGTGTGTGTGTGTGTGTGTGTGTTTGCCTTTAGCATGAAGTCCTGAATGTGGGAGGAATGGAAATGGGATGGAAAGGGAATTTTACTCTTTTGCCTTGATGGTGCTGTAGGGATGGCTCATTGTACATATGTTGGGGGTAATTTTTAGTGCTGGCTGGTGTTTATCACCTGAATCACATGTCAGCCAGAGCTCAAGTTGGAGAGGAATGGGAAGTCAGTTCTGTAGGAGTGGTGATACTGGGCAGAGTGGTTTAGAAGTGAGAGCTGAGCAAAACCAATGGCTGGCAAGACCAATGGCTGGCAAGACCGGGATTGTGCCAAGGCTGCCATAACAAATACCATAGCCCAGTGGCTTAAACAGCAGGAAATTATTTCGCATGGTTATGGGGACCAGAAGTCCAAGTTCAAGGTGCCAGCAGGGTTGGGGTCTGGTGAGAGTTCTCTCCTGGGGTTGCCTCTGTCTTGCTGTGGCCTTTCTTCTGAGCATGAGAGTGGAGAGACAAGAAAGGAAGCAAGCTTTTTGGTGTCTCTTCTTATAAGGGCACTAGTCTCATCATGAGGCTCCCCCCCCCCTCGCCCCCACATCTCCATCTCCATCTAAATACCTCCCAAAGGCCTCATGTCCAAATATAGGGCTTGGCATCCCTGCTCCCATCACACTCACTGGGAGGTTAGGACTTCAGCATTTGAATTGGGGGCCACCATTCAGTCTCACAGCAGGGTCCCACCCACCAGAGTCATGACCAGTCTTACCGTGTGGATAAATGAGTTATTCACTAGAAAAAACACAGTGCCAGGTATTTATCTAGGAAATACCCAATAACCATTAACGTTGATTAATGGAGAGATGGACGGTACATGGATAAGAGATGTGCAATGAGAGAAGCTCTAAAAGAGGCCTGGACTGAGCACTGGGAGAGCCCAGAGGAGGCACAGCCTGTGTCTGCAAGGCAGAGAGAAAGGGTGCTGCACTGTGTCCAAGGATGAACCCACTGGTCACCCCTGACACCTGGGGTGAGGTCATGGGTGTGGGCCTCCAGCCTGCTCTTCCTCCCCAGCCAAGAGGGAGAGGCAGCAGCTGCCAGGGTCACTGGCAGGGAGCATCCTGGCTCTTCCAGATCCCTGTCACATCCAGCAATGCTCCCCCAGTTTACTGAATTTCCTCAGCCTTCTGAGTTCAGCTCTGGCTCACTTTCCCCACCTTTGAGTCCTTACAGACCCCTGTAGATGCCTGGAAATAAAAACGACTCTACGTAATATTTTCCAGCAGGGGGCACATTAGCTTTGGAGGCAGGGGAGGCATTCTTTCTGGTGCCCAACAGTCATGTGCATTGCAGGACTTGGCATCCCTGCCCCTACCCGGTCAATGCCACTGGTATTCTCCCTCCCCCTTTCACATGTTTTTAGGGGTCAGCACTGCCCCAGTGAGACCTACTGGAGTGGAGGTGGGCTAGGTTTCTGCTTCCCCCCTGGTGGGTTTCTTTGCTGACTTGCCTTCCTCTTTGGGGCTGGCTGACCCCCTCCTGCCTGACCCTCCTGTCTGCCCTTTATTGCTGGGGGCAGTGAGGTCCTGCAGCCCTGGGTGGGAGGGAGGAAGTGAATGCACAGGATGTCTCTTGAGGGGCATGGTCTCTGGTTTGTCTTGCAGACCCCACTTGATAGCTTCTCTGTGGTGAGAGGAGGTTGGAGAGGAGGGCGCCAACTTCTCTCCAGGAGTGAGGCTCTGAGCAGGGATCTGGCTTTCCCAGAGGCAAATAGAAGCTCTTTAGGAGTGCTTTCCAAGGCTCAGTTTTTTGGGGTGGCATTGGCGGGGGCGGGGGGGTGCAGCAGGAGCAGTGGTGACTAGCTTGGGGCTGCGGGTGGGAGCGCAACACATGGTGGAAGGAGCTGCCAACTGCTGCAGACTCAGACGTCATTCTTACTCACCCCATGCACCAGCCCCCTGGATAAATAAAGTGACAAGTAGCTGATTGTCGTGAGCTCTGGAACACCCACACTCAGTAAACCGCAGAGATGAATAGCTGGGGTCCCATAGGCCATGCCTATTCTGGTGTAACAAGCCCAGAAAGTCCAGGGACCTCGGAAGGAGCCAGATGAATTAAAAATGCCACACAGCTCTCTTCCTTCTTCCTTATGCTTCCCTGCCTTGCTTCCTCTCTCCTCACCCTTTCCTAAGGATCCTGTTCCCACCTCTTCCTCCCCTCTCCTTGTCTCTAAAGTCTGTTACTGGAAATGATGGAAAAGACCCAGGCTCCTGGGAGGAGCTCCGCGTAGTCAGTGGTCTCTCTCAGAACTACAAACCCACCCCTCTCAGGCTCTCCACCTACCCACCTACCTACATACCCACCCACCTGTTCATTCACTCATCCACCCATCTACCCACCCAATCCACTCATCCATCAATTCATCCACCCACACACCTGTTCATCCACCCATCCTTCCCTCCCTCCCTACTTCCTTCTTTCCCTACCTCTCTTCCCCCTCCTTCCCTCCCTCCCTCCACCAAGATGGCCTGCCCTTCCCAGCTGGACAGTAACCTCCCTCAGTCAGAGCACATGACTCAGACTTTTCCAAAATCATCCAACCAGTCTGGCCTGGGGAACGAGATACAACATGAGACGCTTAGGAGCTCTATAGGGATCCCTTAGCTGGGTCAGCTGCCTCAAGGTAGAGAGTGGCTGCGTGAATGGGAAACCCCTTTCCTGATACCAGATGCTCACCAGTATCTGAGTTTTCTTTAATGGTAACAACATCTTTATTCTCTAATATGAGACCACCCCAAGTTCAAATGTCTGGAAGAAGTCACTCCAACCATAAATGCACACTAAGGTGTAAATGGCTGATGTAAACGTCTCCCCTGAAGGTGGCTATTCAGTGGAGCAGAGGCCAGGAGAGAGCCCTGGTGGGTGGGTACCACACGGGAGTAAAGCATGGCAGGGGAAGCCCTTCATAATTCTGGGCCAGTGGTTTCCAATTGAAAGGCAATAATTTGAGCATAAGAACTCTTTGGTTCACACTGGTATCTCTGGATCTACTAGGTATCTCAAGAGGGTGGTGGGTGGCTTAGGACTAGAGGGTTCCAACCTCAGCTCCCACTTCCTAGGTGTGGGTCCTCAAACAGGTTCTACATCTCAGCTTCTTCAACTGTACACGGGGGTGGGGATCACAATGCTGATCGCATAGGGTTGTTGTGAGGTTTGATGAAGTAAGGCATGCGCTGCACTCTGCACTGCCCCTGCCACGTACCAGTTCAAAATGTTAGTTATCATACATCTTTGTCATTATCATCCCATCACCTGTAGCTTCCTGAGAGGAATTTGATGCAAAGGGAGAGGGATTTGTATGTCTGAATCATCAATCATGGCATTGCCAGAGTTAGCAATGAAAATACAGTACAAATGCATTTGTTATTTCTCTGAAATTCAAATTTAACAGGTATTTTATCTGGGAACTCTAATCAATGGAGCCTCTCAGAAGCTGGGTCCAGATCTCCTCCCCCATCGTGGTCCCAATGAGGACAGTCACTGAAGTGGTCAGGGAGGACATGGGGCCCAGCAGCCTGTGGAGGCTGGGGCAGGAGGGTGTTGGGGTGAGGGGAGCTGTCAGCGCAGAGGCTGTGCGTGTGGGGACTGGGGGAATGAAGACTCAGCCCATGCACGCAGATGCTGCGTGCTTGGTGGATGCAGAGGGCGTGTGAATCAGAGTGCGTGTGAATCACAGTGCGTAGACTCCTGTGCCTGCCAGCAGGCAGTGGGCAGAGAGAGTAGCAGCATGTGTGGAGATACACATCCCTCAGTTCTCAGTGGCAGAGCACAGCAGTAGGGACCACTTCCGTTTTCTTCTTGAAAGAAACAGCCCGTGGAGCTCAGGGCTTCCCCACCTGATTGGGTGTGGAGAACAGCCTTGACTCCCATTTTCTCCTGTTCTGTGCTCTGGGTTTGGGCACAGGCAGGGGCTGCAGTGTCCTCTTTCTTCCCCTCCCTCCCTTCTCCTTCTCTCCTTCTCTTTTTCTTCTTCTCTCTTGAATCCCCTCCACCCCAGCCTTTATGAGAGAGTCAGTGTGGGTGGGATTCTGATGCATCCTTGATTACCTGCTGTTGCACACCCTCAGGCTCTGCCTCTCCACCTGCTGACTCTGGGAACCTCCCCAGCTCTTGGCAGCATGGCCCACGTCCCTGCAACAGGGAAACTCCCCAGGGCAGGCTCTGTGTGACATGTGGAAGATGAGCCCCATCCCCTCTAGGTGGACCCATGTCTGGGAAGCAAGGAGGTGTCATGCAGAGGTGAGGGAAGTTGTGAGTGTAGCTGGGGGTGGCCTGCTATTCAGTTAACATTCTATTGTTCCACCTCTTTAGGGGACTTGATGATTCTTGTTTCACCTTCCATCACTCCTCTCCCCTCACCTGAAGCTCCAGGTGAATGGAGGTGCTTGTAGTCCTAAGAAAGTCTATGCTAACCATGCCTCCAGGCCTGTGTGCATTCTGTGTTTCTCCTACCTGGGCAAGATCCACTTATTCTCCAAGATTCAGCTCAGGTACCTCCTCCTCCGAGAAGTCCTCCTGACCAGCCCCTGGCCACTTGCCCTCCAGGACTCTTTTTCCCATGGTCTGCTCACTTTGTCCATGTTGCTAATGGGAAGCCCCTGTTATCTTCTGAAACTGTGTTTGTTTACACAACCGCCTCTTCATCCAGATTGGAAGCTCCTCAATTTATGTCTTTTAATCATTCCTGCCTCAGGGCCTTTGCACATGCTGTTGGCTCTTTACAAACACACTCATTCTCTCACTGTTTGTGAGACTGACCCCATATCATCCTTTATATCTCAGGTTAAATGTCACTTCATCTCCTTACCCCAAGATAATTATGTTATTTATTACAACACCCTGTTTTCTCTTACAGTGGTTTATTACAACTTGAAATTTATTATCTTTTGTCTGTATTCACTACTGGATGATAACACCTATCCCTGGGGGCAATGCCAGGGTCATCATTCTGTCCTCACCACATAGCCCAAGTGTCATTTGCTGAGGGCTGGAGAGTGAGGTATGGGGAGCAGAAACCATGAAGGCCTGGAGAAAAGTAATTTTAGATCAGGACTCCTTAGTTGTGGTTATCTGAGAAGAAGGGATCTGGGGACTGATTTCTCTATAAACTGTAGTGCCCCATCTCATCTGTGTCTACATTAGTTAAATCTGGAGCAGATCCCTCCATTATGTGGCATCTTCCATTTCTCCCCTTTTACATGTCTCAGTGTTCATGTATGTTTCTTTGGAATTCTTCACTTTGGTTGTTATCTAGCCAACAGGAGGTTTTCTTTTTCTTTTTTTCCCCTCTGAATATGTGGAGGGCTTCGATGAAGAGCAGCTGAAGTGCCTGGGTCAGCTCTGGGTTCGGGCACACACAGGGGCTGCAGTGCCTTCATCCTTTGCCAGCAGGTGGGAGAGTCCCTTACAAACATGTGGCTTTGGGTGGCAGCACCCACCAAGGCCTGTCCTTGCTGGTGAAGCCCTTTCCCGGATCCCGAGTCTCCTCGGGGCAGGGGAACGGGGTGCGGATTTGAGGATTCAGTCCTCGGTACCCTGCTGTCTGCCACTAAGAGGGACTTAGTTATGAACCATTCCAGGGAGAAGCCTCGAGGGATGATATATTCAAATCACAGGGTTGGGGTAGGACAGGAGCCCAGGTCTCATGTCACCTCATTTGGGTGCTTTACCCTCATCAAGCTGAACCCTCACGTAATGCAGGGTGTTAATTCAGAGATGTGGGCTTCTGTGTAGCACGACTTTTATATTTATTTTCACTGTATAAAGATAAGCCTTTCTTCTTTCACACACTCTCCCTCCTCTTCATCATCCTGAGAACACTGAGTTGAGGATGGCAAGGGATTGGGTTCCAGGGTCATGGGCGACCGTGATCCAAATAGGTCCTGCTGACCCCTGGCTGCACCTCTGGGGACCAGGCAAGACTGTGCTGAGAGCTCCCTCTTTTAGCAATGACCCGATTGGTGGTTTCTTCATGAAACAGAGTGCCCATGTGTGTTCAGGGCACTTGGTTTTGCAGATACAGATTTAAAAAGGCTGTTTCTATGTATTTAACCTCTTGACGGGTCGGCTAGAGAAGTCCTCCTCAAACTGCTTTTGTTCAGGTGTGTAACTGTGGCTGGCCCTGACCACTGTGTCCTTTAGGACAGTGTCCAGGGTGCCGGGCTTGGCCAGCATCCTGAGGGCAGTTTGCCCCTCAGTGCTGCTGCCCTCCTGACATGCTGTAAGGGAGAGAGAAGGAAGGGAGGCAAGGCTTCCATGGTAACAAGGCTGGAGAGAACTCGTGCCATGGTGCCATAGAAACCAAAGGGAAGAATTCCATCCACATAATGACAGGGGACCCTGGGAACTATCAGCAGCCAGCCTGTGGCCTCCTAAGATGGAGGTGGTGGCAAGAGGAGAGTGAAAACCACTAGTGGGAGGCTTAGAAGAAGTTGTTTTGTGTGGGTTTGGAAACTAAAAAAAAAAAATCTTAAAAGATGGAGGGACAGAGAAGGCTCTGCCAGATAAGTACCAATAAAAGAGATTAAAACCAGACCTGGTTTTCCATCCCATCTTCTAGGCAGCGCTCCCTGCATTGCCCCCCTCCCCGCTTGTGCCATTTCCTTTTCCTATTCTTTGTCTGGTCTGAAGCATTGGGCCCTGGCTTTGGGGACAGCCTCTTCCTGTTTTTCCTCTGCCGTCTTGTAACCCTGTTTTCCGCTGGTCGTTTTGCGCACTTGAGGTTTGACGTAGATGGTCCAGTAGCAATCACGGCTTCTGCATCCTCCACCGTGTATGTCCTCACCGCATGGCTTATGATGTTGCCTTTTGGCCGATTGTGTCCATTTGGCTGATTCAGCGGACTGTGTCGTGTGTTGGATTTCTCTATTATACCGGAACCCACCCACCCACTCCAGGCAAGGGTCTCGTTTCTTACCCTGTGGTGTGGACACTGCAGATATTTGTGAGTTGATCAGGACTTGATTTGGGGTCGGGTGACTGGAAACAATCTTTTAGCAACCTGGCGGTCTCTTTGACATGGGACCGTCTCAACATGGATCTGAGAAAGGATTTGGGCCTTTATTCTCGTTCCTCATCATTTGGGGAAGGGCAGGGCCCATGGAGGATATGGAGGCCTTGGGGACAAAGAGCAGAGGGAAGGATGGCAGCAGGCGGCTTTGTGGCTGCAGCAACGGAGAGGAAAAAGGCTGGACATTGGCCTTCTAGCCATAGGTCTGGATTATAGGAGCCTCAGTGGTCAAGGGCAGCTTTAGGTGCAAAGGCTCTTTAAAGCCTCTGAGCACATGAAGAGTTGAGCTTCCTGTGTGTGCACAGTGAACTCCTGTGAAGTTGGACCATGGCTTCTCTGTGCCCCATGGCACCTGCCCAAGGGTGGGCACCTATATTTGTTGAATGAGACATCATGCTTGCCCTTGTCAAGCTTGCAAAATACCCGAGAAAATGCAACAAACCCCAATTGATAGATTACACATTTTCAAGTGTCCAGTAGGGGTTTGCTGACCACTGCGTGAATAATTGGGATGTAGGAAGGCGGGAGTTGAAGACCGGGGAAGTTCTATAAAAGGTCATGATAAGAAATGTTGGTGATCTAAGCTGTGAAGAAAAGCATGTCTGTGTCTCAGGGGACCTCACACTTTGGTTGAATCATAATCATCTGGAAATCATCTTTAAATATGTAGCTTCTGAGGCTCCACCCCACAGTTCTGATTCAGCAGTCCTAGAAATCTGCTTCTTTTTTCTATTTTTAACAAGCCATGCAGGTGATTTTGATGGAGGTCAGCTAGGGACCACACACTTAGAAACACTGGTTTATCCCACGGGCCTTCCTCATATAGTGAAACCTCTCTGAGCTACATATGCCTCGAGGCTTACTATTCTTAGGGTATTCACACCAGTAAGACAGCCTCCTAGAGGCAGGCAGACCCAGGAACCTTGCCTTCCCCAGCATTCCTTCTTTAGCCTTAACTTGTGAAGCCAGGAGGCAAAGGCAGGTTGGCTGAGCTCCAGTGCCTGGAGTGGGAGGCGATGATGCCCTCATTGGATGTGTGAGGTTTGCACACAGGCGGTGCGGGTGAGCTGCTGTCATTCCAGCCGGCCACCACCGGAGCTGTGAAATGCAAGAGGGGATAGAGAATTTCGGGGGAGGACTTGCCATTTTGGGGAGGTGTCAATAAAGATAGGAAAGCAAAGCCATTTATAAGCCAGCGCCCTTTGCAGAAAGTTCAGAAAAACTCCACCCATATGTCGCACTTTCTTTCATTCTGACTTTTCCTGCTACAGTTGGTAATTGGGAGGATGTTGAGGATTATAATAGCCCTGACAGTAATAACCAAGAACTCACATTTATTAAGTGCTCACTCTGTACATGCACAGTGCTAAGCACTTAATGTTTATTATCTTATTTAATCTCCACAATGGCCCCATGAGGTCTAATGCATCATTGCTCTCCATTTAATAATGGAGGAAACTGAGGTTTCAAGAATTACTTGCCCAGTGATTTACAGCTAGTAATGGATGGATATGAGAATTGATGCCAGTCCCCATTTTTTCAAGGAGGAGATTCTTTTAGTCCCCTTCCTTCTTTCCTTTCTCTTATTCTCTTCTTCTATGTGCCAAAATGTGCTTTCCTCTCTCATCCAGTTTATCCTGTGTAACTTCTGTGTTGATAGTTTAGTATAGGACATGGCCAGTGGGAATGGAATTGAATAAGTGAATTTTTTAAAGCACCCATTTGAGACCAAACCTCCTTCAGTATAAGTAGGGTGAGCAATAGGGCCGTGATTATCCGTGTGGTTGTTAGCAAAGCCCCTCCCCTGTGCTTGTGATAGATGTCTTCTGTTTGATAGATTCCTTTTAATATCTGATTCAAGAGGTCTTTTCTCCCCTTCCTCTTGGTAGACACATGGATATTCTTATCAGCATAAAAGTCCACATTTTAGGAGGGAGATGCAGAACTGGAGACTACCCTTCTCTGAAACAGGCGATTTCAGTGGGTACTGGTTTGGGGAGGCAGCATGGCAGTAGGGAAGGAGTTTTGGAAGTTGGTGGTTCAATTCCTGCCTCTCATCTTACCTGGGGCTAGTTACTTAATGTCTCTCAGTTGCTGTTCCTCATTTCTGGAGCATGTGTGGTAGCATAGTGATTGCAGTGGATGCTGTCTTCCATTCCCAGATCCCCTCCCTCTTCTGGATGAGTCTTCATTCCCTCAACTGCTGGGAGTGAAATTGCCCTCAGTATAAGAGAGCTGCCTGGCCCAAGGTCATGCCCACTCCCTGGGGGCAAGCTGTGTCAATGTCAAAAGTGTAATGTCCTGGCCATGTTGAATTAAGACAGGATAACTCCAGAGCTCCTCTGGATGGGCTGAGGCCTCTGTTGTGTCTGCATCACCCCTCTGCCTTCATCTGTCTTTGCCCAGTCCTGTAGCCTTTACTTCCCCACAGGTGTTTATATTGAACATCTTCTCCCCCCAAAAGAAATCCTTGCATGTAAATCTCTTGTCAGAGTCCCGGAGAACCACCCAAGACACTTCATTTGCAGTGTTTTCTGATATTTAAATGAGATCATTGATGCGAGTGTTAGTGTAGGGCTTGAAAAACAGGTTCTTCATAAATGTAGCTTTTGTTTTATTAGCTTTAAAAGTTCATAAGATTCATAGCTATAAAATTTCAAGCCTCTTTTCTACATCTTGGGAAAATATTGAATATGCAGTCATGATCAGGGCCCAAGAAATTTCAGCGAAAGTAGGAATTCTTTGGAGCTTGGAAGGAAGCCCTCCTATTGATTCCTGTCAAACTTCATTATAAGAAGCGGTTTTGGGACACTCAGATCAGCTTAGTGTGATAAAATTTTGTAATGGTGATTAAAACAATATTTTTAACCAGAAATCATATGCTCTCCGAAGCATATTCCCAAAGACATTCTCACTTTTAGGAAGTGCTTGAACAAACTCAATCTTTTAGTGAGGATTTAATGAGAAAAAGAAGTATACATTCAGTAGGGGGAAGAGGGGATGTGTTATCATTCATACCTGCTCTTTTAATTTTCCAAATGTGTGTCCCTAAGAGAGTATTTGTGGTTTCTTATTACTGGAGCATTAGGAGCTTAGTTGATGGTTACCTTCATGGTTAGAATACTAGAGGCACCAATGAGGAAAGAGGAACTAATATACCATTAAAAATAATTGAGATATAATTGACTTACAACATCATATTAGTTTCAGATGTACAACATAATGATTCAATCTTTGTATATAAGGTGAAAGGACCACCACACCAAGTCTAGCTAATATCTATCACTGTACATAGTTAGAAAGTTTTGTATACCATTTAAAAGTAACATTATTTGTAGGTGGTTATAACAAATAGAAAAGGAATGGAAGAAATTCCCACATTACTGAGATGTATGACATAGAATGTGGAAGGCCCTTCTCTGGCCCTGCCACTCAATACAAATTCCATCTGTCAGAGGTCACCACTATCACAACTTCAGTACATGTCTCCCTCAGCTTTTCTACACATGTATGATCATATGCATACTGGTTAATAATGATGTATATGTGTATATATGTGTGTATATATGTATGCATATGTGTATTTATATACACATACATATATGTATATATATATATTTAAAATAAATGAGATCCTATCATATATGCTACTGTATAACTTGTTTCCCCCCGAGCCCCTGCCACTTACTCTAATTGGACATCTTTCCAGATCTGTATATACAGCCGTACTTAATTCTTTTCAAAAAATTTTTTTATTGATTCTTTTAGAGAGAGGAAGGGGGAGAGAGAGAGAGAAAGAGAGAGAGAGGAATCAAACCTACCACTTTTTGGTGCATGGAGTGATGCTCCAACCAACTGAGCCACACTGGCCAGTGCCTTACTTCATTCTTTTAAATATTTGCACATAAACTTTATTGAATGGCTGCATGAAAATTTATTTGAGATGACTGCCATTAGTGGCTATCCAGGTTATTCCCAGATTTTCAATGTAGTAAACAAAGCTTCAGTGAATATCCTTGCTCATATACTCATATGCCACTTAAACATATTGAACTGGTAGGTCATGGTTCGATTCCTGGTTGGGGGGTATGCCTGTTTTGCGGGCTCGATCCCTGGTGGGGGGGCATATAAGGGGCAGCCAATCAATGATCCTATCTCATCATTGATGTTTCTATATCTTTCTCCTTCTCCCTTCCTCTCTGAAATCAATAAAAATGTTTTTAAAAAATAGGTGCTGAATCAACAATGGTTGCTTTGCATTGAAGGCTAGGTGCAGCATGGTGAAAAATTAAAGGGCATAGCTCTCTTTAGCACACAGCCAGGCACTGATTTTTTTCAGGAGAGGCTGACTTATCTATCTATCTATCTATCTATCTATCTATCTATCTATCTATCTATCTATCTATCTGGCTAAGTGACCAACCGTACGTCTGTCTGACCATCCGACCGACTGACAGGCCGGTACATATGACACACACTGGCAATTTAAAACTAAACGTTGACTCGCACATGCACGATACATATAAAGCTCCCGATGGTGTCAGTCACACGTGTTTTGATCTGTCATTGTTGATTGTGAATTTGATTGTTTTTGTTGACATTCTGAAGCTGAAAGAAAGTGGCATTGTTGACAGAATATGTCTGAAGATCAACTATTGGCACAATGTATCTCTGAAGCTGGAAGAAGCCGGCATCCCTGTCTGACACTGTCTGACACTGGCCTCCCTCCCATTTAAATTAATTTGAAGACAGTTTCCCATGATGCCAGCATTTGTGATGACTATTAATAAATCACAAGAACAAACTCTACACAGACTAGGAATATTCCTACCTGAACCTGTTTTCGGACATGGTCAGTTATATGTTGCTTTCTCTCGAATTTGAAGAGCATGTGACGTTAACTTTAAAGTTGTAAGTACTTCATCACAAGGGAAATTAGTCAAGCACTCTGAAAGTGTTTTTACTCTTAATGTGATATACTGGGAGATATTAGAATAAGCTTAATCAATTTTTCAGTCATTGTTTTTATCAATGTTGTTTTTATATCATGTTTTTGTTTTCATACCATATTTTTGTTGTTTTTATATCATGTGTTTGTTGTTGTTATATCATGTTGTTATTGTTTATCTATTAATCAATTTATATATTATTAGAGGCCCAAATGCACAAAATTCGTGCAAGAGTAGGCCTTCCTTCCCCAGCTACCAGCACCGGCTTCCCTCTGGCACCCAGGACCTGGGCTTCCTCTGGCTGCTGGCACTCGGGACCCAGGCTTCCCTCACAGAGGGATGTCCTGCCCACCTGCCGTAGCCCACTGGTCGGTGGCCTGGGCATCCCTCTTTGGGGCTATCATGAAGCCCCCCAATTTATCGCCCTGCTGGTTGGTGGCCTGGGCCTCCCTCTGTGGAGTGATCATGGGGTGATGGCCGGGCTCCCAACTAATTGCTTTGTACCCGCCTTGGCTGGCCTCGCGCCAGTGGGTGTCATAGCATGTTCCCGGATGGTCTTCTGGATGGTCATTCTGCTATTCAGCTGTTCTGTCGATTTGCATATTAGGCTTTTATTATATAGGATTTTCATATACATTTTACTAGTTTTCTTTAATCTCTGACAATTCTATTATAGAGAAAGGGCGAATAGCAATATTAAAATATTTCTTCTAATTAATTTTCTTTCAATGTGCACAAATTTGTGCACTAGGCCACACATCCATCCGACTGTCAGACTGACTGACCATCCAGTACATATGATGTGCACTGGCAATTTAAAAATAAATGTTGACTTGCACACGCACGATACATATAAAGCTCTTGCTGGCGCCAATCACACGTGTGTGTTTCAATCTGTCATTGTTGATCATGAATTTGGTTGTTTTTGTTGATATTTCTATTATAGAGAAAGGGCGAACAGTGATATTAAAATATTTCTTCTAATTAATTTCCTTTCAATGTGCATGAATCTATGCACTAGGCCACTAGTAAATGTATATATTTGGACAAGAAAAGAGTCTGGTGCACTGGAGGCCTTAGTCAAAGTTTATTTTGGCCCAATTATCTAGGTCTTGGTCCTGCTGGCCACTCTTTTTGTATGTCATGAGAACATTTCCTGAGATGGGCTTTGCCTGTTTGCTGATGCTAGGATAAGTCATGTCTTCTTCCTTTGTAGGTTTAGGGTATGAGCTTTGATCTGTGAATTTGAGGATGATCACAGGGTGGTCACCAAAGCCAATTAAAATGTTTGCAGGTGTCTCAGGTCTTACATGACAGGCGAGGGGCTATTAAAAGAGAACAGGTGTCACCCAATGCTGAGCCTCTACATTTAAATAAGCATCTGAAATGATCCCCCATGAACAGTTAGTTTTAAAATGCATCCAGAACACACTCTGTGACACAGTAGTTGATCTATAGCCTCAATAATGCATCTAAGTGAAGGGTGTAGTGTGATGGTGCACATTAATGGTCCTGCCTGTGGTTTAATTCCATCACACAGGAAGGAGTCCAAGCAGGTCCAGTCCACCCGATGCTGCCTGATCCCATGCTGCATTATCGAAAGGTAACTTTTTATGTTTTTTTTGACTGCATTACCTCAAGTTTAGAGGATGAATTTCTTCATGAGGACCATTAATTTAAGCAGTTGTTTCCAGGAAACCACAGTTCTTTCCTTCATTTCCTTTGCACAACACTGTCATGGAGCTGGGCAGACATGAGTAGACCCATTTTACAGATGTAGACCCTGAGGGTCAGAGTTTATGGATTGATGCATGATCACACTGGACCAATGACAGAACCAGGACCTAAGTCCCAGATTTCCTGTTTTATAGCCATTGGAGTCTCCTTCTTCAAGTAACAACCCATTGCACACAAGTTGAGGGCACACAGACTATGTGCACCTAAATATACTATGTTGAGCACAAGATGAATTCAATGTGTGCAAATTCCTAGGTGAGGGTTTTAAGAGTTTTGTTTTGCTTTTGCTATTTAGCATCTCTTTCACTACCACGTTCATGCTTTAGTCTATTGCTGACCATTCTCTTTAGCACAGGTACACATGCACAGACATGTGGATCAGGTCCCACAAATTAAACATAAAACCATTTAGGAAGGAAAGAACAGTGATTTCATTATAAGGATACCTAATTAGACCCTTCATAGAAAAAATGACTATTGAATGCTCACCCTGTGTAACGCTGGGCTGGACATGAGGAAGAACAAGCTGTACAAACAATTGTACTTACCCCGACGAGCTTGCAATATAGTCTAGGAGATGAGAAGACAACACAGGGAAGCGTGTAATTAGTTGTCCATCATGAGCCATGGAAGCCTTCCCTTTATAGAGTGCCACAAACTGATAAAGAGGCAAAGAGTGCTTACTTAGCAAGCTAGGATCAGGCAGCTCCAACATCTGGCCCTGGGATTCCATCCCAGACATTTGTTCCAAAGAATTAACCATATTGGGCATGGACAATGCCTTGGGAGAGCAAGAGGTGATGTTAAGATACCGACATAGGATGAGCTAGGATTGGGTTTGCTGGAAGAGCGAGTGAAATGAGTGGGGAGACAATCCTGGGTCAATTGTGGACCAGGAGGAGAAAGGGCTCTGATATGGGAGTCTTCAAGATTTTGAAGAAAGTAAGGTCACTATGGGCTGGAGGTGTCAGGAAAGCCCACAGGTTCCTGTATTCTTACAACAGGAGGGTCTTAGAGGCTAGGTACCACTTGGATAAAGGGAATGGGATAGGAAGAATATTCTAGAACACTGTAAGCTCTAGGAGTTGGAGGTTCAGTAAGGGAATTCCAGGTAGTCACAAGCAGGAGTGATCCATCATGTTGCTTCTGATCACGTCTTTTAGCAGGAGTGATCCATCATGTTGCTTCTGATCATGTCTTTTAGCTTCCAGGGGAATTTATAGAGTGCCTGAATCATTGATTCCTAGGACCCCTTTGCACAGAAAAGGCCCCAGTATGTAGGCATAAAAGGGTAAAAGCCTAGACCACCCAAAGATCTTGCAAACTGAATTCTTTGGCTTTCACCTTGGAGTCCTGGATTACCTGGTCATCACCCTTATGTCATCACCATCATCATTATAACCATTGGACATGTATGCAGAGCTCTTGAGGGAGGACGTTTCCTCAGGGAGCCTTTTCAAAATTATAGAACCAGTCCTGAATTGGGATCACTATTTTACCAAGTGCAGTATATGCCAAATAGCAAACAGGTACACACTCAGAGAGGAGAGAGTTAACTTTGTGCTAGGATGTCTAGTATCATTTCAAAGATGAAATGGGGCCCGATTGGCCCTTTAAGATAAGCTAGGATTGGGTTTGCTGGAAGAGTGAGTGAAATGAATGGGAAGACAATCCTGGGTCAAGAGAACTACCTGAGCAATTGTGAAGGAAATTGTGGACCAGTTTTTAGGAGGGCAGGGTACCTGTGGAATATTAGGTGTGAGGAGAAGAAAGGGCTCTGATATGGGAGTCTTCAATATCAGTTTAAAGATTTTCAAGAGTTTGGGTGCAGGGTACTAAAACTTTATACTAGTAATTAGAATAAAGAGATTTAAAATATCAGGAAATTCTTGATTGTCAGAAAATAATAGGAGTTAATAGGTTTTTTAAATATACATGATTTTAAAAGATGGATGATTTACTGTTACTCATTAGGTTAATTGCATCTGGATGCTATGTAAGTTTTATTCTAGATGAAATATATTCCGAGGTACTTACAAATCATTTTCTCACTCAGCTCTAAACAAAAATGCAATAAATACCCATCGAAGAGGCAGTGGATAAATGGCAAACATAACACACCCTGGCACAGAATGGAGTCAAAGCACTGCCCCAGGCTGTACTTCAGATGCATGAGCATTTGGGCAGATGTTGAGTTGCGATTTTAGGGGTGAGATGATTTGCCCTGGGCCATCCACCTTCTGTCCCTTGATCACTTCATGAAGGTAGATGAGATGGCTTGAGATGTGTATGCATTGCATTGGTCAGGAAGCTTTGGGTGACAGGCAAGTGACAGAAACTAAATGCAAATGGGTTTAAGTTGAAACGTTTAACCCAAGTAAAAAAATTAACCAAAACGTTACTCAGAAGTCCGAAATGGATGTGGCTTTAGTGGTGGCTGGATCTAGGGGCTTAGTGCAGCCAAGAGTCCTTCTTTTCCTCTCTCCGTGTCCAACTCTGCTTTCCTGCTTGTCAGCTTCATTTTCCAGTTGGCGCTCTCCATGTGTGGGAATGATGGAAACTTAGACCTTGCATTGACCAAAAAAGAGTCCGTCTCTCTTCTCACCCTCTTCCTCTTTTATATATCTTTAAATTTTTTCTCTATTGTTGAAAGTATTACAGATGTCCTCTTTGTTTTTTTTTCCCCCACTGACCCCCTCCACTCCACCCCTACCCCTCTTAGGCCTTCACCACAATATTATTGTCTATGTCCATGGGCTATGCATATATGCATGTAAATTCCTCTATTAATCTCCCCCCTTCCCACTTGCCCCTGTCTTCCCTCTGAAGTTCTGTCCCTGAAAAAGTTATCCCTAATTGGCTCATGTGTCCACCCCACCTTTGGACCAATTGCTGGTCAGCTCGAGGAGGCAGAACTCTCTGATTGACAGCCTTTTTAGAATAAAATGCAGTGGGGAGGAGCATTTTTCAAAATGCCATGATGTGGCCCAGGACAGAGAGCCGTGAGAGAGCTGAGAAAGGGGGGGGGGGAAGAGAGAGAGAAAGAGAGAGAGAGAGAGAGAGAGAGAGAAAGAGAGAAAGATAGGTGAGGAGACGGAAGAGAGGAGAGAGAGGTGAGGAGACAAGAGAGAGGAGAGAGAGGCTCAGATCAAGGTGATACCAACTGATGCTGTCTGTCCTCTAGGGCTCTATGGCCTTAGGTGCTCTCTGCTCCATATAGCCAGCCCCATGCCTAGAATAAAAGCAGGGACTTCACCTCAGCCTGGATAGCAACAAGAGATGTGGATATCAGAGATAGGGACCTATTTGATCTTGAAGGCAACCAACCAAAGCTGTCTAAGGCTGGAACAAGTGACTTGACCTAGAGAAGTTGTTTATACTGACAGAAAGCAATAATTGCTTAGCCTTCAGAGGATGAAAATGTTGAAGCTCTTTTATAATTACCAGAATTTAATTCACTGTTTTCCATCTTGCATTGCCATATTTGAAATAAAGCTCTTGTAGGAGATGATTTAATAAGGCATTTACCTTTGGATCCCTGACTTCTGTCTTACTGTGCCACATTCACATATACTGAGTTCCACCTCCATGGAAAGTAGTCTGGGCTTGACAAACATATATATAACGACGTTTAGCATTTACCTGTCAGGGTTTCTTGAAAAGCTCACAAAAAACACACACTATCTTGTACATCCTTTCAAAATCACTGGTTTGGAGGAGAGGAATAGGAGGTAGGAAGTGGATATAATTTTCTCTCTTTGGTAGATATAGGAAAGTAAGACATGGGGAGAAGGTTAAGATATTTGCAGGGGAATATCAGTGGCAAAGCTTAAAAACAGAAATGGCACTCTTAATTTGAAATCAGCTTTCCTAACAATTGGTCTTCGTCTTTCTTGATTCTAATGTACTATTTCTTTTCTAAAGAGTAGCACTTTAAACATTCACTTTCTCTGGAACATCCATTCAAATCTATTGGTGAGCCCACAGGATAATAGCCCAGAAATCATTTAATGAGATCTGGACCATTTTACAAGGCATGCTGAGTTTCCATTTATTGTTGCACTGCATTCAATTGCACTTCTCTGATTTTTCTTTTTAAATGGAGTTGTTTTTTTTTTTTAAAGTTTGTTTTTTATAGCCCTTCCACTGATTGCTAATCCTAAATGCAGTGGTAATGGAGGGAGTAGATATCTGTTTCAAGGGTTCAGGTAACAGTAGATATTATTGACAAAAGGTTTCTAAGCAGGTATCAAGAATGGAGGTAGTTGGTTTTCTGATGTTTTTGGTATTGTATAGAAAACTATCCTTCCAGCTCTTTGAACACCAGTAGTACTTTGTTTCATTTCTGCTGCTACTATTGATGATGCTCATGTTGTTACTTAGAGAGTCTACACCAGGAATTGGCAAATTTTTTCTGTAAAGGGCCAGATAGCAAATACTTCTCATTTTTTGAACCATAGGGTGGACTGCTTGACTCTTCTGTTGTAGTGAGAAAGCTGCCATACACCATAGGTACATGAATGGATGAGCCTATGTGCCCATAAATCTTTATTTACAAAAACCAGACAGCGGGCCAGGATTGGCCCATGGACCCTTGGCGCGCAGTCTCCTGGAGTTTCCCCGGGCTCCTCTGCCTGTGTACAGCTGAAACACACTGTCATCACCATGTGTCTGCAGCCTCCATTCTGCTCTTTTCCCTTTTCCATGCAGAACTCTGTTACAGGATTCAGTGGTGTTTCTAAAAGCCCCATTTCCAATATCTTAAATTCCATCTTAAGATCTGTGGACCATGGATGAGACTTGGGGGCCTGATTTTAGCTCTGCAGAAGCAAGGACTAGAAAGGTTTTCCTCTTCCAGTGCTGGAGTTCAGGTATATGGTCTAGTAAAATGGCTCTGTCTAGACCAATGTTGGTAGAGTCCTGGACTGAGGGATCCTGAGAAAACTCCTTAACCTCTCAGAGTCTATCCTCTACTGCAAGCATGTCAAACTCAAAGACTAACACAGGCCAAATAAACGAGGCATGTGGCCGTGGGCCGGGAGTTTGACATGCTTGCTCTACTGTAAGAATATCCCCTTTGCTTACCCAACAGCACTGTTGTAAGGAGTATTTATTCGTTCAGTTTCTCTTTATTTATCCCCTGCCATAGCTTTTGCTACGCATTGGGGACATACTGGTGAACAAAACAATTACCAAGCTAACCTTCAAATTAATTAATATTAAGGAAGAGGGAACTTCAAATTGATTATATAAGGATTTAGATTTTCCTGACCGTTTAAAACAAAGATTATCCCAAAGGCCAAGGGATCTTTTGGTCTCTTTATTTAGAAGCTTCACTCTCAAGAAAGCCAATGGGATGGTGGTTTAGATAGATGATAAGGGTTGGGGATTGGGGCAGGGAAATAATAAAAACAAAATGTTTAAGAGTGGCGGATGGAGCTGTTTTCTACCAAATTTTTTTTTGAAAGAAATAAGAGATTTTTCAACTCCATCTGGGCTCCAAACCTTAGGAGATTACCATTAACTAGTCAAGGGTAAAAATAAGAGTGTAGGAGGATTCATTTTGAAATGTTGTCAGCAACCAGCTGGAAAAAATAGCAGCTACTGTGATTACTAGGAAATTTCTTGGATGGTGTAGAGGTATATCATGCAATCTAATCTCTCTCAGTGGCATTTGAGTGGTTGGATAATCACTTCAGTTTAGAAGGAAACAGCAAGAAGAAGGTGGGAAATAACGGTTATTTTTTTCAACTCTGGGTCCTTTGGTCTAGGGTGAGTTTGTTGACCATCAGATCTGATAGCCTATCCCTATTTCACTTCTGTGATATTTACTGAGAAATAACTCTGTGCTTTGCATTGGGTTGGAAACAGTAGGTGGGTAGGGAAGTGGGTATATGCCCAAACAGAGGCAGACCTGGCTCTAGCCTTTGGTGGACTGGCTTTCTGGAGAGTGTATGGGAAAAGGATTTGTAAAGTGTGATGGATCAGAGTCTCTCTAGAGCAACAGGAATGTGTGCCCCAAGAATGCAGCTTCTAGTAAAGTGCCTGGCAAACACAAGTGTGCAAGTCTTTGTGGAAAGAATCAAATTTGCTGGAGTTTAGTATTTCAGCCATTCCAAGTCTCTCAGGGATCCACAAATGTACCATGTGCCTTTATAGATGCTGCTCTGTGCTTGGAATAACCACCCCCCCCACGCCCGACACACACTTTGCTTTGCTAGCTCTTTCTTCTCTTCCTCTTTTCCCCTCCTCCTTTTCTTCCTCCTCCTCCTTCTTCTTGTTCTTCTGTTTCTTCTAGGTTCTACACACATGTTTCTTCTCCCTGAGTTTCTTCCTTTTCCCCTCATTGCCCCTCATAATCCTGGTTCAGATGCTCCCCTTTCCCCCTTCTCCCTCCATCCTACACTCCACATGCCTCTATGATAGCTCATGATTCTGGATTGTGGTTGTTTGTATCTTATAATGGAGACCAGATGCTAATAATTCATAAATTTATCTGAAACTTGGGGGAATCTTAAAAATACTACATGTATACCCTGAACATATTATTTTAACTTAAAAGTGAGAAATATGTGTTTATTTACTCATTTTCTGATATAGGTCTTTTCTGTGCTTTTTTATTTGATGAGAGTTCTAGGTAATCTTTCTTATTTAAATCATACCTGTAATACATAATCTATAATTTCCAGTCCCTGATTTTTTAAAAAATATATTTTTTTATTGATTTTAGAGAGGAAGGGAGAGAGAGATAGAAACATCAGTGATGAGAGAGAATCATTGAGTGGCTGCCTCCTGCAGGCCCCTTACTGGGGATCAAGCCTGCAACATGGGCATGTGCCTTTGACGGGAATTTAACCTGAGACCCTTCAGTCTGCAGGTCGATGTTCTATCCACTGCGCCAAATTGGATAGGGCCCTGATTTTTTAAAAATTCTCTGAGGATATGTTTTCCATTGATTATAGAGAGAGGGAGAGAAACATCAATTGACAGCCTCCTATATGTGCCCTGACCAGGGATCAAACCCGAAACCTGAGTATGTGCCCTGGCTGGGAATTGAACCTACAACCCTTTGGTACACGGGATGATGTTCCAACCAAATGAGCAACAATGGCCAGGGCAAGTTCCTGATTTTTTGTTTTGTTTTGTTATGGAATGAGAAAACAACGAAAAGGCAATTTAAAGGTTCTTGACTCTTCCCCACATCCAGTATTTTATACTTTTCCTGTTCACACCTAACTCAACTGCATTATTTAGTGACTCACCTTTATCACCTTTTTGGCAAAACATTCAAATAAACTTTTATAGAAACATGGATTTTTAAACTCATTTTCTGTAGCTTTTACATACTACTTAAATAATATAATTATCATAACAGGTATGACAACTTACATAAGTTTTGAGAACACACACAATTAGCCCTTGAGAACATGTAGCTCAGCTTGTGGGAGAAGCAATGCTTGGGTGCATGAGAGTGGAATAACATGTGATTCAGTTGCTAGGAATTGCATGAGGGGTGCATCAGAAGCAATGCAGAACATCAGTTAACCTAGCACATCAGTAAGCAAAGTTCAGTTTAGGGATAATAGACTGATTGAGCTACTCCAGTGTCTAAGTAGGTGTTCAGTAATTTGTTAAATGGATGCGTGAACAATCCAGAAAGTGAGGGAGAGAACTTTTGGGGATGTGACTTTTCCAGGACCACCAGTATTTCCAACTCATAATTGGCCATCTCCTCTATCTGTAGGGATGCTGGGCCCAAGTCAAAAGAGTGGAACTTTCCTCACTGTCTGTGAAATGAGACTGTGAAGAGAAATCTCTCTCCAATGAACAGGGCACAGATTCCTGGATGAGGCTGCCAGCTGGCTCCCCAAACCCCTACCCCACCTACTAACACAGCTGCTGTCTTGCTGATGAGAAAAGTATAAAATGTCTCCTTTGCTCCCAGGAGACCCTCCCTGCTATTACTTCTTATCTCAGCCCCTTCTACGTAGGCTCTGAAACCTGTGAAATGTTCAGGGACCAGAGAGATATACCACTGAAGGAAGCCATTTGTATTAAAATTCTATATGTGTAAACCCTGATAATAAATGTGGTGCATGGAATGTCAGATGGCGAGGGAGTCCATGTGCATCAGGGCCCCGCTTCTGGTGTGGCCCACTTCCCTGTAGGTCACTTTACCTTTCCTGTAAGGAGACACTGACAAGAAACTTACAGATATATGGGCGACATCTACATGTATGTAAATGCATTTTATTTATATATATGCACACACACGTGTTTACATATATATTTATGTGTATATGCTATAGAGCATTTATATAAAATGATTTTTCCCCCCAAACATGGAACAGATCTTTGTGGGCACATTGCTATGGATGTAGGCTCAGACATTGCAAACTAGAGATTATGGAGAGATTAAAGCCTTTTTTTTTTTTTGAGTTGCATGAAGTGGTAATCAGAAACAATGGAGAATATCAATTAATCTAGCATATCAGTAAGCAAAGTTCAGTTTAGGGATAATAGACTTGATTGAGCTACCCCAGCGATTTCAGAGGGAGAGAGAGATAGAAACATCAATGATGAGAGAGAATCATCTAGGGACTGAGCCCACAACCTGTGCATGTACTCTGAGTGGGAATGGAACTGTGACTTCCTGGTTCATGGGTCATGATCAACCACTGAGACATACTGGCAGGGTGAGACTAAAGCTTTTCATGTGTGTGAGGAGGAGTGGTTAAAATGAATGAGTTGTAATGAGTTGATAGATGCAAGATCTGTGTGAGCCATGGCTTAGAGCCAGGGCTCTTGGGCTTTTCAATGAAATGAAACATGTGAGGTTGGATCCAGGAAGAAAAAAACAACGTGATAATGCATTGGCTAAGAGCATATATTCTAGTTTCAGATAGTTCTGGGTTCAGGTCCAGCCTCAGCTGCTTACCAGCTATGTGTCTAGGTAATTTACTTATCACTTTGTGTTTTCAGTCTATAAAAAAAGAGAGTAATAGGACTGCCTTCACAGAGCTGGTTAGATTTTTACATGGAAAGGAACTCATACAGTGCCTGCTACATTGTCAAACACTTAAAAATATGGTATTCTGATCACTTGTGTCTGGGACAGCACAATGATGTCCTGCTATGGAGAGACTCTATTGGGCTGCTTGGGGTCAGGAGAACGTCATTGAATCAGATTCTGGTTAGCACAGTGTTGCTCCAAGTGCCGTGCTAGGTCCTTGGAGGTGGGGGATCCAAGAAGTAGATTTCAAGATTGGCACAATATACATTGAAAAATATATAATTTTATTGATTTCAGAGAATAAGGGTGAGGGAGAGAGAGATAGAAACATCAAGATAAGAGAGAATCATTGATCAGTTGCCTTCTGCACACCCTCCACCGGGAATCGAGCCCACCACCCGGGCATGTGCCCTGACTGGGAATCAAACCGTGACCTCCTGGTTCATAAGCCAACACTCAAACACAGAGCCACCCCAGATGGGTAGCATGATATACGTTTGCACTATAATAGGAGAGGGGCCTAATATCCACAGAGGAGGTCAGAGTCACATTCAGAGAAAATGTATAAATGAGTGTCACTGAGGAGCTCTTATCCCATGTAGGTGTCAAGATATCTTGGGCAGTTTATTTCCCCAGTTTTTAAGCACTGAGATTCTTAACACTCAGGGGCTGAGACTTGGCAAAGATGTAGCTGCTTCATCTATTTCAGAAACCAGAATAGAATGCCTGTGGCTTTTCTCCCCCCTCCCCGAGCCAACCCAAGCCTGCTTTGCTTTATCCCTTATATTGGGAAGGATTTGCCTATGACAGTCCTGAGACCTAATGTCAGATGGGCTGGGATGCAGTTCTTTTATTATTGAGAAGGTGGGGACTTTACAGGTGAGAGGAGTTGAGATGAATGAGTTTCCACTGCATTTATAGACACTCAATGCAATATCTCCCAAGGTATAAATAGAACAATGGAGTGTTGACAAAGGGGCTGGTTTTCTGTAACTGTGAAAACCCTGCAATTATTCCTGGAACTATACTCATTGTTTATCTGCATCTGAATTTTAATAAACTGGGCTCTTGCCGCTTATTCATGAATTTTCAAATGGAAATATATCTCCCATTATTATCCCCTTCTTGTGAGTCAGGCCCCATCTTGCAAATTTGCAGCTGAGTAACTAGACAGAACATTAGCAGCAATTAGATAATTGGTGCCCTGGATAAACCCACCCACAGCTGTGAATGAATATGGACTGTGCCACTGTCACCTGGTGCAGCCTTCCTAATGACACTGCAAGCCACCACAGCCTGGTAATGAAGCACAGACACTTCCCAGCCCATGTCCTGGCTCGCCTTCCTCCCAAGAGACCCACAGTAGCAAAGGAAGAGAGGTTCCCTGTCATCCCTGCGAGTCCAATGAACCCTGTTAGGCTAGAGCAGTGGTCAGCAAACTGCGGCTCGCGAGCCACATGCGGCTCACGAGCCGCCGTTTGCCACTCTGTTGACTAATGAGTTTGCCGACCACTGGGCTAGAGACTTTGGTAAGAAAGGGAGAGAAAGTCCATTCATCAATGCTTAACCGATTGCTAAAGTGCTTATGATAACTTGTCTGGTTCTACAGCCAGCAAAATTCCATGCTTGGATTCTGGGCTGGGGAGAAAGGGAGTTGGCCTTACATTCTGTTTTTCTATAAATCCCCCCATACTTGCTGGCTTTGGGCTGTCCACTTTTTTTTCTAACCTTTATCATCACTGTTTTTGGCCTCTGACATTGACTTGGGTTTCCTTGTAGCAGCCATATTTTACTTTCTCTGTCTTTGGGATTATATTTCTCCCAGGCTGAATAGGATGCCTTTTCCAGCTCATTCTTTATTCCTGTCCCTTAGGCAATCACATAACCTTTTTGAGTCATCTAAGTTTTTTTTTTTTTAATTGCTAGTGACTGCAGGGAAACAGTAATATTACAAAAGAGAAAGTTGCTTTGCCCATCCCATCATATCACGATGGAGGCTCATTAGCCTGCAGTGCAGCTCACCCCCTCCTCCTCCTCTGGCTAGCCTCGTCCTGCCTGTCTCCTTTCTTTGGGTTTGAGAGCAGTACTGTCTAGGCCTCCAGTTTCTTCCTCTCCTTCCCCGGGAGAGGGCTCCTGGATGCTTTCCTCACTCATTTTCTTTACTTTTAAAAAATTGCGTACATTTTCTGTGTGTTTGGAAGGAGGTGGATGGAGTGGGAGTTGGAACCAGCAGGGTAGCTGGGAGATTTGGGTTGGGTTTCTGGATCTGTGAATGAGTCACATGGAACTCATTCATCTCCTGGGAAGCATTCCAGGCCACCTCACTGCATCCTTGCTTAGAACAGAAATGCCACATGGATGTTGAACAGAAGGCTGGTGAGGAAAGCTCCCGAAGTAGCAGCCTGGAGAGGTTCCTAGCTAGCCCCACTCTGTGCGTTGACATGTACCACCCCCGCCCCCCTTTACAAACGTGGGATACATTATCTTTTATGTTTATTATTGGCATTGTTATTTTTTACGTTCTTCATATTTGACATCATCTATAATAATAAAAGCGTAATATGCTAATTAGACCAGATGTACTTCTGGATGACCTTCTGGACAAAGCCGAGGCTGCGAGAGAAGCCCGGGTCCTGGGTGCCAGAGGGAAGCTGGTGCTGGCAGCTGGGGGAAGGAAGGCCTACTCTTGCACGAATTTCATGCTTCGGGCCTCTAGTTAATAATAAAAGTATGCTTCACATGTTGCTCACCTACTCTGCTTTATGTACAATGATATGTTATTTCAAGATTAATTTTATTATCCTTATTTTACACAGGAGGGACTCAAGGTTCAGAGAAGTCAGTAAATAGCCTAAGGTCACATAGCTAGTAAGTGGTGGGGTTGGAATCAAACCCCAGGCTTGTCTAATTGCAAACAAAGCCCATACTCTCAAACACTGCTAAATGGTAGGACTCAAGTCATTTGGGGATATAATTAACATCTAAGTTCTTCTCTGCTTGAAAGAGAAATGTTAACTGTATAGCCTGCATTTTAGGTCCTTAAATCATTTGTCTACTTTGGGAAATACATAACAAAAACCACAGACACAAGCAGGGTTTCTTTCTTTCTTTCTTGTTTACTTATTTTTTTTTTTTACCTTTGCTGAATTTTCCCTTTCAGCTAGAAACTGGTTTTCCCAATACTCCTCTCTTGGTTCGCACTGCTGCCAACGCATCAGATGTATCAACCACCTGAAACTGGGCTGCAGGGGTAGAATTTATTTGCAGACATTTTAATTTCCCTGGTGATAAGCAAATTAATTTTGTTGCAACTCTAACCTTCTAATTGAATGATAGAATATCACTGAGTGTTTTCCAAATAAAAGGCAAAGTCTTACCTTCCCTCAGAAAGCATGGAGCTGAGATCTGGGTTTGCAGTTTCCCTTTGCCCTACAGCTCAGCCCAGCCCAGCCCATCCTCCTGGGCTTAAGAAAAGTCATTTTGGCTATCCACTTTATTTTAAACGTTTATCATCAGAGTTTTTGGCCAGAGAAAAGTCCACTCTGGCAGTCAGCTCTCCTGGGGGAAGAACTTTGCTTCATCTATCCATTTATCCAATATTTCTAGAGTGCCTACTATGTATATACCAGACACTGTTCTAGGCTCAGTAGTGAACTAAACAGGCTGTTCCTTTGGGGAGGAGGCAGATAATAAATGAATGAAGGAATGTCTCATAAAAATCCTATGAAGAAGAGCAAAACAGGATATGATGGATACAGAATGTTGGGGGCGCTGTTGTAGAGGGCCTCTCGGGGGAGGTGATATTGGAGTAAAGCCTGAGTGATGTGAGGAAGGCATTGCAACCAGAGGGAATGGTAGATCCTAAGGTTTATGCTCATCTTCAGACCCAATCACACCACCCCCACCCTATTCAGAGCAATGAATTGACCTCAACTGAGGTCAAACTGACTAGGGCTCTGTGGGATATTTCTCTACCTTCTCCTTAACTCATGGCATCATGTGAGCTGTAGGGTTTTGGGGTCGATATTTTTTATCAAATTGAGGAAATTCTCTATTTCTAGTTTGTTGAGAGTTTTTGTCATGAATGGGTATTGGAGTTTGTCAAATGCCTTTTCCACATTGATTGACATGATCATGTGATTTTTCCTTTTTAGTCTACTAATGTGGTGGCTTACATTGATTGATTTTTGAATACCGAACCAGTCTTGCACACCTAGAATAAATCCCATGATTTCTTTATAAAAGCTGGACTTCCCTTTGTTGTTATGCGTGTCTAAAGGTTACTGTATTGGACAATGTGGGTCTGGAGGATTCACTATCCATCTCCAAAATCCCTATTCTCTTATTTCTTCATAAATCAGCATTCCTGTTTTTACTTGTCCTTTGTACTTGAGTGTCTAGTGCACATGTGCTCAGGTGTGGATTGGGTTAATTCAGGTCTTTGGGTTTTGTCAGTGTAATTGAATGTAATCTGAGGATGGGACTATATCCCTTTACGTCTGTATTCTTTGACTCAGACCCTGGGAGAACTTGACTTAGGGGGAGGCTGTGGAGAATGGATGGTGGATGCAACACAGAGAAAGACTATTAGGTATCACTGATCTGAGGCTAAATCGCTTCACCTCTCCATTTCTCTGTTTCCTTCCCCTTTAAATGGGGACAGTTGGGTCATTTATACCTGCGTCCAGGATTGCTGTGAGGATAAAGGAACACTGGATGGAAGGACATTTGAAAAGGTAAAATATTACACATATGTAAGGCAGGGTTTTTATTATTTTAAAATGATTGAAATCAGCTGGGTCCTCTCCTGTCTTGTAGGCAGCCACAAACCATGGGATTTATACTCATATTTTAACTGGAGTTGTGTGTTTGTATATGTGTTGGGGTGAAGGAACAAATCGAATTGGGTTTTTAAGTTTTTAGGGCTGAAAAAAGATCTCTCCCTCCATGTGCATAAGACCATGTCAGAGAGCTAATTCACCAATTGAGCTTTCTGCTCAGAGGTCTATAAAGTAAACAAGCCTGGCATTTAAAGCCATCAGAGGCACATGTACCTTACTCAGTGTTCAGTGGCTCCGAATTCCAGGAACTCTCTACATTGTGTAACCATCCTGTACTTAGGAGAGCGCCTCCCCCTGGAGAGACTGAGAAACATCTGGTCTTGCCCTCTCTGGAGTGCTTGCGCCTGGCATTTCTTCATTACTAAAAAGCAGAGGTCCGCCCAGCCTATGGGCCTTATAAGGCCTGTGGGCCATAAAAAGACCCGTGAAATCATTTGGTCTGGCCCTGCGAAAGCATTAGGGGTGAGTTAATTAAATGTTTGGCCAAATATAGCAGGAGGGACACCTGTCTGGGATCTCTCCTTGTTCCTTCCTTCTTCTTCTCGTTTGCCAGGTATGGTACTGGCAGAGTATTGTTCCAAAATTGCTCCTCCTCTGAAATCTCTGTTGTCACTGGGTTAAATCTATTCCCTCTGGCCAGACTTCAGAGCCATCTACACTTTGATTTCTGTTTACATTTCCTCAAGGAGGGCTGCCTTCCTTCCAGGGCACAAGCTTTTCCTGATCCACTCTAGGTCTTAATGCCTTTGCTCTTTCTTATTCAGAGAGCACCTCCCAGAGAGGGTGACCAGTAGTCTCAGTTCACTGGGGATTCCTGGGAGGCAGGGTTTTCAGTGCTCAAACTGGTAAAGTCCTGGGTCAACCAGAATGAGTTGGTTACCCACCTCCAGCACCATCTCTACCTATTAAGATGTTATCCATTTTCAGGGTCCTGCTCAATTTCCTGTTGTGCCTCTGAGCTCCAACACTCATGGTCCATTCATAAAGCTACAAGAATAATCTGTTTCCTGTACTCACAACTGTGAACCTGCTTTTGCCCACCCTGCATGTTGCTTATAAACCCCCTGTCCATATATAATTAGATCAAGATTATTTTGGATCTCCCTGCAATATCTTCCCCCCTTCTTTCCATTTATCTATCTAATCATCTATCTGTCTATATATGTTTTAAAAAATACTTGGATCTTACAGTATATTTTATTTTGCATCCTGTTATTTCCTATAATAATATAGCATCAACATTTAATCATGCAATGAAATATTCTGCTATAATTCTTATCCTTATTTATCATCTATCTACCAATCTATAGATATATCTATATTCTATACCTATCTCTCTGTTATTCCATTTGTTGCTGTACCACTAGTTTTTTTAAAAACCATTCCCTGATTCCTGTACACTTAGGTTTGATGCAGAAATTTTGCTCTTGTGGCTCTATCTCTTTACCATCCCTGATTATTTCCTTAAGATTAATTCTTAGAGGTGGAATTTCTCAGCCAAAGGCTTCTGAGTGGTTTTAAAAGTCAGGTGTGGCTTGTAGTTTGCAGGTTACCTCTGATAGAGGATCTCAGCATTGGCCATGACCTTGCACTTCTAGTGCTGTTCTAAGACGTGAGCAGTGGGGGTTTGAGGAGAATGCGTCCCATTGCAACACTGAGAAAACTCAGACAAGGCTGAGAATTCACTCTATTTACTGTGGATCTGGATTTCAGGAGTCTGTGTGTGCCTGAAGTAATAATAGGCAGACAAGTGAAGCCAGAAATGGGTTTGGGAACCAGGTTAGGGCAGTGTGAGGGGTCAGACTGAGTCAAATTAGGTCAAAGACTCTTGAATTTAGGGATGTATCACACTAAAACTAGGACCTCTATACTGCAATAAATTCTGCCTCAGTTAGACATCTGTCCTCCCAGAAAGCAAGGATTAATTTCTGTAACGGGGCTTTCCTGGGATGCATGGGCTCAAAGAGCATCTCAATATAAGCTCTGAAAAATTCTCATATCTGGCTGACCTCTCTAGCTCCAGCTTGTCTAAGTTTAGCAAGTGATGGTGGAAGTCCAGGTTCACTGGGTGGCTAGCCCTGCAGGTCACAAGCCAGGGGTGAATCAGTGGGTCACAAGCCCTGGTAACCAGATTAGAACTCTACTCTATCTGCCTTAAATGATCCTGACAATCACATCCCAGGTTAGATGTCAAACTTTGGTGTAATATAATATTGCTAGCAATATTTGAGGAAATTATTGCAGAGTGGGCATGTTCTAGAAGGTTGGAGACAGGCAGTTATTCCTATTTTCAAACTAGTCTGTATGAGTTAGTTTATAGGTTCATGAGCTGGTTTAAATCCTGGGCAAGCTTCTAAAATAGAGTACTTAAAAGATGGTTTGTGCAACCTTGAAAAAGCAAGCAGTGATCATTTGGAATCATCATGTGCTAAACAAGAAATAAGATTTGATCGGCTGACCTCATTCCCTTCTTTGTGGTAGGCATGTATATCCTTATTTCAGCAGGATGTTGGAAAAGCCTTGAAGGATAACCTTGGGCTCAAGGCAAAGGGCTTTGGGCTGGATCAGTTATTCATGGAATACACCCAGAGTGCTTTTTGATGAAGCATTCTTAAGCCAGAGACAAGTTTCCAGAACTACAAGGTTCTATTCTCAACTCTGTGCTGTTCACATTTCCTTCAATCAATGACAAAGAAAGAAATATGAAGGTGACATGAAGATGGGAGAGATAATGGATATGTGGGATGAAAGAATTCAGATCCAAAATGATTCCTTCAGGCTTGAAAAAACAAACGTAATTTATCAAAATGATGGTGAATAGGGTCATATGCTAGGTTTTATCCATGTATTAAAAAAGTAAAAATGCCCGGCCGGCGTGGCTCAGTGGTTGAGTGTTAACCTATGAATCAGGAGATTACGGTTCGATTCCCGGTCAGGGCATATGCTTGGGTTGTGGGCTTGATCTCCAGTGTGGGGCATGCAGGAGGCAGCCAATTAATGATTCTCTCTCATTATTGATGTTCTCTTTCCCTCTCTCCCTTCCTCTCTGAAATCAATAAAAAATCATTTAAAAAAGTAAAACAAATGCATACATGCAGAGTGGAGATATTTAGCTTATTCATATTTCAGAAGATATGAAGTGTCAAGTTCAGTTCATGTCAGGTTGCGTGAATGGAACTATAGAACCTGTGATGACGCTGGAGAAAGTCCTTTTCCCTTGGCCCTGGATCTATTACACCTGGATGAGATGACCCATTCTGGGCACTTTGTGAGAGAGAAAACAAAAGGCAGACAGTGTGCCAGAGGAGAAAGAACATGGTGACTTCCAAATCTGCCAGTGACAGGTTCAGTCTTCCTTGGGGAATGTACTCCTCTTTCTGAGCCTCAGTTTCCTCATCAGTAATATGGGACAAGGACTAGTTACCTGATCACATTTTGTGAGGATTATATAGGCCTTTTCAGACTTGGTATTTAGCAAACTTAGGGTTTATTTTTGTCCCCGCTAATAGGGGAGTGAATAAGATTCTAAGAAGAGTTGGAATTCATGTTAGTAAAGATTTGCAGTCTGGAGAAGAGTAGACTTTGAAGCATATGAGATAGATGTGTTCTATCTGCCATTGTGCTGAGTGATTATTGGATTATCTCATTTGCCCTTCTGGGTCGCCCTGTGAAGTAGGTACTATTTTTGTTGGCATTTCATCTATCAGGAAATAGACTCAGGAGAGATGTGTTTAGTTCAAGGCTCTGTAGCTGTTTCCCTAACTATATGACCATGTTGCATGTCTTGCACTCTACAGTATTGAAAATTGTCAGCGTGCTATGGGGAAACATTAGTGGTAAATGGAAGGATCCATCTGGATTGGGCACCAGAGGAGTCTTGTGTCCAAAAAATGCTGAAAAAACAAAGAATGGTGGGTTCAGGTTTTCCATGGCACCCTGTGGATGACCTGAGGCCAAGTGGTCAAGGTTAAGTTGGAAGTGGAGTGTATTTATCCAGGTGGGGAGGGCAGGGGCTGGGTGGGCTTTGACTGTGTGAGTGAATGCATTCCTAAAGGCAGCCAGAAGCTGTATTGCTATCTGGTCTCACACCTTCCCTGGTTTCTGCTAAGCTGACTTCCTGGTCAGGACGCCTAAAGGGGCCTTTGAGAAACTCCATAACCCTCATACGTTCACATCTGTGGCAGATAGCTACTTCTCTGGGATGGAACTTAACAGATGACCCATGGGTATACCTTCGTGAATTTTGCAAAAGGTTTTCTTGGGTCCCAGCCAGAGACAGAGATGCAAATTGATGTGTCTCCTTAGTCTGTATCTTCATTGACTGAGTCATGCTCCTTTGGGGAGAAAGAGCAGGACTTACAGTCTAACTCTAAATCATCTCCCTCCCAGGAGTCATTACTTGGGATTTCCAGAAAAGCCTGCCTAATCCCTGGCCCTTCTTCCACTCTGATACTGGGAGTCTCCATTTCCCTGTCACCGTCATCCACACTGCAGGCTCTAGGACTGGGCTCCCAGTGTTCCTCCCACTGTGATGTGTCCATTATACCCTCTGTATTTTTTCAAATCTTACTCTGGGGTCTTCTACCCTCCAGAGATCTGCCCAGGTTATTAAGGCCATCCAGACCTACTGAACTATGAGTATCCTAAGGGCAGGGACATTGATCCCTGTGTCTAGAATATGTTCAGTACTCTGAAGATGCTCAGAAGATACTGTTAAATGAATGAATGAGAAAAAAAAAAGAAGGGATGTACACCAGTTGTCACTGTGGAGCCCTTCAGTATTCCCTGGTTTTCTCATGTGGGCGATTTATGGGTGCTGCGTCCAAGCTATGGGCACAGAACTCAGAGATCTGGATTAAAATATCAGCCCTTCCACTATCTAGGGCACATTAAATACTCTAAACTTCAGTTTCTTCAACACTGGGGGTATCTCATAGGGCTATTGGGAGAAGTCTTCAATGAGATTATGGACATAATACTCTTACTAGTCACACGTGTTCAAGAAATCCTAGCTAGCTCTAGTGTCTGTGTCAGGAGGGCAGGACACCCCTTATATTACTACTGCTGATTTGCTGTTTAACTGGCTATCAATAAATCCATCTTTAGTGCTTAGTGGGTAAGAACCCAGCACAGCTATACAAAGAAGGCAAGAAAGGACTCAGCAAGGGGCCTGACACATTTATAATAAAACATGATATTGTTTTGGTTTTTTAAAAAATATGTTCTTATTGATTTTAGAAAGAGGATGGAGAGGGAGAGCTAGAAACATCAATGATGAGAGAGAATCATTGATTGGTTGCCTTCTGCATGCCTCCTTCTGGAGATCCAGCCCCCAACCCGGGCATGTGCCCTGACCAGGAACTGACCAGTGACCTCTTTGTTCCTGGGTTGTTGCTGAATGGCTGAGCCACATAGGCCAGGCTGATATTGTTTTGCTTTAACAGAATTGCGTTAGCTCAGAGGCATAATAGCAGAACTTGTGGGTACAAAGAGAGAAATAGAGAAACATGAGGTCAGGGCCATTGTTACATCAGTGTTCTCGGATGTCTCCGGACACGATGTTCCTAAACTGTGGCACTTGTATTTGAAAGGCAAGTCTCTCCAGGACGGCACTGCATTTAACAATCATGATAGCTGCTAGCTAGAGAGGAACATGCAGAACGAGGCTCTGCTGGGGGAAGTTAAAAATGCCAAATGCCAACTGCCTTTGCTGTCCCCCAAAGGGGTGGGAGGGTATCACATTGCTAGAAAGGTGAACTCCAATCTTAACTTGGACCAGCCTCTGCTTTTGCACACCTGCTGCTGCTGCTGCTGTTTAGAAGCCTTTATCTTGGGCTAAGATATGCATCCTGTGGAGCAGAGGCATCTCACCACCTCCCTGAAAGGAAACAGCCATGCTAACAAGCAGAACTGGCCAGGGGGCAGGGCCTCCGAGGTGCTTGGACATCCAGTGTGGCTGTTGAGCTGGGGAGATTTGTTAGGTATGGAGTACTTAGGCGGGTATAGAGGTGGGGGTGACCAGATGCCCTACAGGCCGAGGCTGCAGGAGAGGAGGGCCTCCTCCAGGCCCCATTTCTGGTTCTGGTTTCTGATGGTTGACGATTGATGGACTGAGCAGCAAACAGTGGAGGAGAGAGCCCCAGAACCCGAGTGGGCAAGTCAGGCCAGAACTAGCCTGCAGCAAACAGGTTTTATGTATAATTTCATGTACACGCACATAAAATCACAGCAGTGGGAACACTGCCTCCTCTCCCTCCTCTTCCTAATATACATAATCAGGAATGGATTCAATTTCCCCACAGGAAGTGCCATGGATTGTCATGGGCATCTGCAAAAGAATAATAACCCTTGAACCTGCAGATGCTTTATGCTCTGAAAATGCTCTGGAGGACATGAGCTCCTCTATGCACCCAGGAGCCCTGAGGGTGGGAAGGGCAAGCATCACTCTCCCCTGAGATGCAGAGGGCTGAGGGACCTGTACAAGGCCACCAAGCCAGAGTCAAAAGAATTGGACCTGATGCCCACCCTAAGTTCTATAATTTGCTCATTCATTCATTCACCAAATATTTGGGCACATGTTTTTGTGTCTGGCAATGAGTTCGCTTTAGGAAATATACTTCTAATAGCTCATGTGTTGAAATAAAGCAGCTTTGTGATTGTTTCCTCCTCCATTTCCCTTGGGAAGGACCAGGTTTGGTGCTTCGCTGTAATGTTCAAAGATTTTATTTTGTAGTTCCTCAATCCCTGTTTTGTGGTAGGGGAGGAAAAGGGAAGCTCCCTGTTGAGCAAGGTTATCAACCGAGCCCCATTTACACTGGACTGAGCTTATGATGTTCCCCTAATTGATGTCTTTAGATGCATGCCTAACCCCAGACAGATTATTAGGTTCTTAAGGTTCCTTATCTTAGCAACCTGAATTCATGGTCCCCAACACAAGAGTAGGCACTCAGCATATGATAATTGAATTTAGTTGGAGTGGATGGAGATACTACTATTAAGTTGTTCATGTCTCTGCACATGCATGTGCATATATGCAGCTGTGTGTGAGTATGTATGTGTTGGTTTAATCTCATATGTGAAAAAAAAGTCTACTTTTGTGGTTTGTTTTCAGGGATGCTAGAAAGATCTCTTCCTGAAAATATATCCCATTTCCTAGTCAGATGTGCAATGGTTATTCTTACCCTTAGAAATGTACTTCTTTTTTATTGTAAGAACAAATGACTGTAGTCCTGTAAACTTTAGTATGAATTAGTCAGTAGTCTTTTCTTTTAGCTCTAGGAGAAATGACCATAGTGAGAGGTAGCCTGGACCCCCTAGAGGTGAAAAGGAGACAAAGGAGGGGAAAGGACAGAGAATGTGGAGAAAGCTCCCTCATCAAAGACAAACTTCTTTTGTAACTCAGCTGACAGCTGAGGGCTTTCCCATCTTTCCCAGTAGATTGGAAAAGCTCCACGGCAGAGTGTGTGCACAGAAGTCATGTCATAGGACCTCAGGAAGGGCTGTTGCCCAGTCTCTGGATCTCAACTGTGGGCACTAAGGTAGGGGGGTCATTAGTCATTGCATCTGGTCTTGCTGTCAGCCATGGACGGGCTTTTTCTGCACCTGGAGTTGAAACAACTGAGGCCTGGGTGTCATTTCTAGTTTGACCCCAGGAGACGTCTATTCCTAAGCTTATTTGATGCTGATCCGAAATTCCTTGTCCTGAGGGCTTAGTGATTAAGGAAGTGGTCCTGCAAGGGAGATGGAGGCAGGTGAGTCAGGATGCTGGATGAGGCCAGTTTGAATAGAAAGGAAAGAATGGAGAAAAGGTTATATACTAAAATAAAATTTCTAGGCGACTACGCTAACCACGCGTAGGTTTGATCTCAACTTGGGTACTTTCTAGCTTCATGACCTTGACCAAATGATTTAATCTCTCTGACCACTAGAGATTAAAAACAAAACAAAACCCAACAAACACTGACCTCCTATATGTGGCAGGAGTATTAAATGAGATGACATGTACACAGGGCCTCTTACTAACTTATTATTAGTATGTCTGGCAAGTTAGGTTTGTCTTCCTTTCAAATCATTCTTTTTGTAGTTAATAAAAGGATCTACCCTTCAAGGTCCCGGGTTTAGAAATTCTTTTCCTATGATGAGAGGAGTTCAAGAGTCTGTGAAGAACATCAGGAAAGAGAAGGGCTCCAGAGGGGGCTGTTCCCGGGCTTTCACATGGCTCTCCTGTCTAGTGAAGGTCAGTGTGTCAGAGGACAGGGGCGGGGCTGCTCCATGGAGGCTATGCCCCTGCACTGTTCTTGGCACTTACACCAGCCATTGAAGGTGCTCAAAATACCAGTTTAGGAAATAGTTTTACAGTTATTATCTGGGATTCAGGGACCTCCAGGTGGCTTTTGAGAGCTGCCCCCAAGTGAAGCCAGAGGTATGTCCTCAGCTGCTCACTTTCTGGACTTTCATGGTTATTTCTGGCTGGAGCCAGAGCTGGGGTGTTCACAGCTCTCCTGGTCTGGTTTCTGACCAACCCCTTTGTTTCTTTGGGAGAGAAAGAAGCTTGCTCCTCAGTCTCCTCTGCCCCACCCTCTTAGTTCAAGGAAGCTGGCCCTTGTGATTGTAAATTACCCACAGAAAAGACCAAGCCCCTGGCTCCCTTCCTGACTGAAGCTTCAAGATCAGCAGTGATAGCGGAAATTAATGGAAGCTGCTGCTGAGCTGCTGGCCTGTTGGTGGCCGCTGAGATGAAAAGGCAGCTTTGGGGATGAGCATTCCGATAAGGATTTCTGTTTGGGGTACAGTTATTACACATGCCAGGGGCTCCAGCTGGGCCTCGGGTTTCTTGGAACTTGTTCTGATTGGCTCATTAATAACTGATTGTCTTTTCTTTCAAAATGTAACTCTTTCCCTCTAATCTGACCACGCCTTCCCGCCAGAAAAAAAAAAAAAATACAGCCCTCCAGACGCAATACAATAGTAGCTCAAAGTGAAGCCAAATGCCTCTCTCTCTCTTTTCTTCTTCCTAATAGCAGAATGAGGCTTGGTTGAACTCATTTTCCCTTTCATTTCGGCTCATCCCCTTGGGCTGGCATTAAACAGCTGTCATACTTGGACTGCCCAGGAATCCACTTATGGAACAAACCAGCCAGCATTCTTAATAGTCCTTGCAATTCTCGAATGCTTGAATTCCAGGGCCTGAAGCCTGTGAGTGTCATTGCTGAGCATGGCCAGTCACTTGGCCCCAGCCAGACCCTCTTGTCAATGGATTGGATGGAGCTCACAAGGTGTGATGGTTGGGCTATGACTTCAAACATGCAAGGAGGGAAAGGAATAAGGCCACAGGAGAGGTGGTGAGCTTGTTACAAAAAAAGCCATTTCTTATTCCTGTGCAAGGGACATTTTCTTCTTAACGTTCCAATGTCTTCCCGAGAGAAATAAACACTAAGTGGAAAGGACACACTCTGGGAGGTGGGGGGAGGGATTTGGACATGTGTGTACCCAATCAGGGTATGTCATGGCTTATCATACATGTGTTTTGTTGCATGTGAAGGCTATGTTTTCATAGGTCTGAGAATTTTAGAGAGCTCAGTGATACTTCATGATTCTGTCAAGATTTGGGAATGTATTTTAAATTGACACTGATGAATTTAACATTTATGGTTTGGGATATTATTGTCGGCATCCCCAAGCTATAGCATTTTTGTAATTTTTATGACTTTGTTAATTTTGCAGTTTATTCCATTAAATAATTATTCTCTGTTTAGGGAATGAGTCCTGAAGGTTTCCCTGTACTCTTTGCAAATGAACTTTTTCTTTTCCTTTCAATGTGTTTTCACATCTGATTCCTCCACTGACTTTTTCAATTGGAAACTTAATTCCGTTATCTGTCATCTTTCTTGCTTGGTGTTTGGACTTTTAATGTGATGACTTGTGTTTTGTTCTCTATTCACCTACACATCATGATATTGTACCCTGACCCAAGCCAGGCACTTCAGAAACAGGCACTTGATTAATCTCCAAGCAGCAGTTCACAGATGCAGCCTCTTATAAACATCTGGTAATCTCAGAACTTGGGAATATATGGGCCAGTAGTTTTCTCCCACTTGTTCTTGCTTTATGGATAGACTTTGCATGTCTTCTTGAGGGGACTGTGGCCAAACTGCAATATTTGTAGCTTCCTTGTGGCAGCTTTTCATGGGTTCACTGCTCTTACTGTCTGTTGGGCTCCAGGTGGAAGAGTGAGCAAAGGCTTGGAGGCAGACACATTTGTGTGTACTTAGATGAAAACCATCAAAGTCATTGATAAAAGAAGTGGCTTTTAGGTCACAGTCCAGGAATATCTTCACTTTTTGAAAATTTGCATTCACATGGAGAACAGGCCACAGTTCAGAAATTGACAGCAACTTCACATCTTCTCCTGAGACTCAAGTCCCAGAACCTAAGGTCTGGAGACACAGAGGGAGGTCCTTGACAGTATACAGATTCCCTGCAAACACCCCCAGCTTATTCAGCAGATTCTCCTACATCTCCCTTCTAACAGTGGCAGCCAGAGTGAAGTGAAGGGAACCCAAGACACACACTATAGAGATGAATGTCTCAGGGCTGTCTGGTGGACCCTGCTGACCATTCACACATCTGACATTTTACAAGTTATTAGAAAATATAAAATAAGAGCAAGCCATTGGCCATGGCTGGATGCAGACTCTCATATGCTTAGAACTTCAGCAGCCAGCATCGCTTGCACATTCCGAGCATAATGTCAGCTTTCATCTTAGCCACCAGCCACCGCAGGGCCATGTTGACCTGGGTCCTCTGTGTCTCAGAGTTGTGAAAACATTGGGGACAAGTAAAAAGACCATCTTGCTTCCCTCTCCCCAAAGCCCTGAGACGGGTGAAGCAGAAGGTGTGTTTGCAGAATAGTTAACAGGGGTCTTCAACAGAGTTCAGGCAATTGGAGTCAATCTTTTATGAGGTTTTCTGCCATGATCACATAGAAGTTCACTATCCCAGGGTGAATTCTCAGTCTCTGTTTATTACTGGCTTCAATTCTCCAATAGGCTGACCAAATTGCCCAGTGCCAGGTTTCCCTGAATTTGCTTCTTCTGGGAGAACTGAGAGCACTCTGGGCAGATGAAAAGCATTTTATCTGTTTCCGTCACCAAAAAGGCAGAGCATCTTGAAGTTGTTCCTACAACAGGGCAGGCCAGTGCTTTCTGGAGTTCAGCCATAGATGCTCTTCAATTGAGGCATTCTCTTCAGGTATCTGACCCTGAAGGCTCCCAGTGTATCTGGAAGGATCTCGAATTACTGCTGTCCTTTTGTTGGGACAGGTAAAATCACTACTTCCTCCTAATCCTGCTATACCCATTTCTCTCCTGTGGTTGTATTTCCATTGAAATGACTATCAAAAGAAAACAGGGCATTTACCCACCTATGCAGTGTAGGGATGTGGGAAGCCTCAAGCCAGGGAGATGGAGTTGCTTATCACCAACCAGGAGTTTGCTGTGTTGGCCACCTTTTCTTCTGCCCTCTGTCCTTGATGGGGAACAAGTGGATCCCTAGTCATATTACAGGAAGCCTCTTTATACAGACAAGGTCAGCCTCTGAGATACCAAAAAGAAATAGTTATCAGCTGAGAAGGCAGAGTAAGGGTTGAGTAGAAGAGGAAGGGATGCTCCTCTTCACAGTCTGCATGAAGAAAGAGATGAGGGCAGAATGAGGGCAGCCTGTGACTCTGGGTGATCAACACATAGGGGCAGTCGTGGGCAAACTGCGGCCCGCGGGCCGGATCCGGCTGTTCTATCCGGTTCTCTTGCTCTCCCCTCCGCTCCTTTACTTTCAATTTATATTAGTTCACACAAACACTCCATCCATGCTTTTGTTCTGGCCCTCCGGTCCAGTTTAAGAACCCATTGTGGCCCTCGAGTCAAAAAGTTTGCCCACCCCTGAATAGGGCCAGGACATTCTTGGATATAAGAACAGAAAACAAAAGTGGCTAAACATGCTAATCATTTAACATCATTCTTGAAGTTCAAGTGGGTGGGGCAAAAGCATTGTCGGAGGACTTCTTTAAAAGGTGAGTCTGTTTGATATGAGAAAAAATGGCACATTTTGTAAGAATAGAGGGAACAGAAGGGACTCCTGCATTGAGAGTCATCCCAGTATCCATCGATTTCATCATGCATTTCTGTTTTGCAGGCTATGCAACATCAATACAATCTCCTTTTTCTTGTACCTTATTCTGGTGGTTAAGTTTCCAAGGTTCCTTCTTTGATCACTTCCTTTCTATTTCAAGAGCTACTTTTGGCCATTCTTTTAGAATAGATCTGCTCACTATAAACTTTCTTAGAATTCTTTCATTTGAGAATGTTTTGATTTGCTCTGTCATCCATGAAGGATATTTTTTTCTGGATATAGAATTCTGACTTGACAGTTCTTTTCTTTCAGCACTTGAAGCATGTTGTGCCACTTCCTTTGTGTGTTCCTCATGTCTGACAAGAAATTTGCTGTTATTCAAATTGTTTTTTCCCTATAGGTAATGTGTTGTTTCTCTTTTGCAACTTTCTAGATTTTTTTCTTTGTCTTTAGTTTTCAGAAGTTTGATTGTGATGTGCCTTGGCATGGGTTTCTTTGGGTTTCTCCTGTTTGGGGTTTGCTAAACTTTCCGAATCTCTGAATCTTTAAGTTTGTGCCTGTTAGAAAAATTGTTATTTTTTGTGATTAAAATTATTTTTAATAAAAAAGTCAATGATTATAAAGGACATGTTAATCCTCCCTGCCCCACATGCATACACACTGCTATACAATAGTAGTACTTGGGTATATTTTCCCCCAACCTGCAATTTTTTGAGGTGCAATTGGTATGCAAAACTGCACATAATTAATGCATACTATTTGGTGAGTTTAGACATATGTATACACTCATGGTACACCACTACAATCCAGGTAAATATAATTATCACCTCCAAAAGTTTCCTGTGCCCATTTTTTGTGTGTGTGATAAGAACACTTAACATGAGATTTATCCTCTCTACAAACTTTTTTTTTTTTAAATATATTTTATTGATATTTTACAGAGAGGAAGGGAGAGGGATAGAGAGCTAGAAACATCGATGAGAGAGAAACATCGATCAGCTGCCTCCTGCACACCTCCCACTGGGGATGTGCCCGCAACCAAGGTACATGCCCTTGACCGGAATCGAACCCGGGACCCTTCAGTCCGCAAGCCGACGCTCTATCCACTGAGCCAAACCGGTTTTGGCTCTCTACAAACTTTTTTAAGTCTACAACATCTTATTATTAATAGGCTCTGTGTTATACAGCATACCTCTGAAATTTAGTCCTCTTATATAACTATAACTTTATACCCATTGAACAACTTTCCATATTCCTCTTACCCATTCCCTGGTAACCACCATTTTATTGCCTACTTTTATATGTTTGACTATTTTAGATGCCTCACGTAAGAGGAATCATGCGGTGTCAGTCCTGTGACTGACTGACTTTACTTAGCATAATGTCTTCCAAGCCCATTCATGTTGCTACAAATGGTGAGATTTCCTTCTTTTTTTAAAAATATATTCTTTATATATTTTTTATTGATTTCAGAGAGGAAAGGAGAGGGCGAGAGAGATAGAAACATCAATGATGAGAGAGAATCATTGATTGGCTGCCACCTGCACGCCCCCACTGGGGATCAAGCCTGCAATCCCAGCATGTGCCTTTGACCGGAATTGAACCTGGGACCCTTCAATCCACAGGCCTACGCTTTATCCACTGAGCCAAACCAGCTAGGATGATTTCCTTCTTTTTAAAGACTGAATACTATTCATATATATATATATATATATATATATATATATATATATATATATCTCACATTTTATTTATCCATTCATCTGCCATTGAAATTATCTCCATATCTTGGCTATTGTGAATGATGCTGTGATGAATATGGGAGAGCATATTCCTCTCTGAGATTCTGATTTTAATTCTCTTGGATATATACCCAGAAATAGAATTGTTAGATTATATGGTAGTTCTACTTTAATTTTTTAAGGAACCTCCATACTGTTTTTCTTTATAGTGGCTGTACCATTTTACATTCCCACCAGTAGTGTACAAGGGTTCCGATTTCTTCACAATCTTGCCAACACTTACCTTTGATTTTTATTTAGTTATTTGTATTAAAAATCCACCATATGCTAATAACTCGTGGGAATGGAAAAGTCTTCTTTATTCACATGATCTCTCCACTCAAGGGGTCTCTCATGGTCTGGTGTGGGGAGGTTAGGCTTAATGCTTAAATGGTACAGTTGAAGGCAAGATGGGAGAAGTGCTGTGAGCTGCACTCACTTTGTGTTAGGGTAAGGGGGTTCAGGGGCTGGGTGCCCTATAACAATGCCTAAGAAGTTCTCTATAAGTTATTATTGACAGTGGGCTCTCAGGACAGCCTGTATACTGAGTTCTTTTTCCTGGGGAGAGGATGAGTTTGTTTTGAGCTATCCACACACTCTCCTAAGCTCCTTTGTGCACAGGAGCTTGCTTCCTTAGGATAGGGGCAGGGGCTGGGGCACGGGAAATCTTCCCAGTCTGGTCAGTCTGGGACACGGAGGCTTGGGAGAGAGGTTAGGGACAGGAAAATGAAAAGCACCCTTTTATTCAGGCATAATTTTAAAGGCTAGGATTCAATAAAGAGAGTTTAGAATGGGTTTCCCTAAACTTTCATTCATTAACAATGATCATGATTGTGATAATTATGCTAATGATAATAGTAGAATAAACTCTAATTGTGATGCCGACTCTTAGAAGCTTGATGGGCCTGCGCATGGTGTCTGGCAGGGGGCTGATGGAGCCGCTGTCTCACTTTAGGGCTCTCCCCTTGCCTCGTCATCACTTTATGCTCTAAACTCAATCCTAAGGCAATCTCTTTAAAAAAACAAACAAAACCCAAGCCAAAAAACTAAACACAAATAGATTGTCAGAGATAGCTTTGCTCTGCCTTCCCTCCCCTCCCTACTCTTGGACCCCTTAACAAGCTGGGCCTGCTTGGGTGATATTTACACCAATACCTCCTATTGAATGAAAGTCCTAGCTTTTAATAGTAAGCTCTCTATAAATAATGGTAATAATGGTGATTCTTATTAATGATCATAATGCTATATTTTATTAAAATGTAAACCATCTGCTGAGAATAATGAAGAGTTTGCTTTTGCTTATATGATTCTCACAACAGTCTTATGAGAAATATGTTATTATCTCCACTCTTACAAATGAAGGACCTGAAGGGAGAGACATTGTGGGACTTGCCTAATAAGGGGCAAAGCCGGATTGGAAGCCAGGTCTGTCTGATTCCAAAGCCCAGGATTTAACCCCTAAACCTCATTTTCTCCCACATGAATGGGTTTGCAGAAGAATTTGGACTCTGCCAGCACCTCCAGAATGCACCACGAACTGAGAAGTGGAGGACAAACAGAATCTTCCTGCAATTTCCCTTTGCCTCTTGCCTCTCTGCAGGCTGTTGGTTGGGCGTTCCATGCCTGGGACCAATTTTAAGCCTGTGCTGCCCAAGACATGAGTGGTGTATTAAAACTGAAGACTTGTTGTTCACTTCACAGGCGTTAATCAATGGCAAATTAGAACAGAATTGATATATGCCTATGACATGCACATTAATTCCAAATGTGTTTATCGTAATTAGTGCTATTACAATGAATACCCAAGGAATCAGGGAGTGATTAGATACACTTATTATTTGTTATGGTTTGTTTAAAAAAGTTAAACATAAAATTAGTTGAGGTCTGAGGAGTGATGTTTCATTTATATGGTGAACATGGCTGTGAGCCTTGGTTTTTGCGAGTTGGGAGGTTTCAAGGGGATTTCCCATGCAAGATGTGACAGGGAACTTAGTTAATGAGACTATCCTCAATTAACAATGTGCTTTTCCCTTTTTAATCATTTGTATCTCACAGCTGTTCCCTATTGTCAGATGTATATTAAAAAGCCTACCAACTCAGGAAGATGACAGCAGAAGGCGGTAGAAAAGTAGATTCTAACATAACTAAAAGGATTGGAATATACTTTTAAAAGATACATGCTGCATTAACCAAGAAGTGGGCTATTCCTATTTATTGACATCTACTATATTCAGACTCTTTGATTTGTGTGATCCTCATTGAATCCTCAGAATGACAGTGAGGCAAGTTTTAGGATGAAAATACTGAGGCTCAGAGAAGTTTACTTGCTCAGAGTTTACACATGTGCTGGGTGGAGGTGCAGGGATTTGACCCTGGGTCTGTGTGTGTTCAAATACATGCTTGCTCCACTGAGTGGTGTACTTCCTCCTCAATGGCAGACTTCACTGGTCTGCACTCCTTATCCAGCTGGCCACCTCCAAGTTGGGTAGAGTTGGGCATAAAAAAGACAGGAGGAAAGAGAATGGTTGGTTCAGGACAAACCCAACTGTGCCACTGGAACAGGTATTCAGAGTGTTTGTATTACCATGACTTTTTTCCTCCCAAAGATTGGGCTTTTGAAGAAGAAATAAGTCATATTGGGGAGCCTATTAAACAAATACTTATTGAGCACCTACAATCTTCCCAGTCCTAGTAAGACAGATGAACAGCCCAATCACAAGCACAAATAGATTATATTCTAGGGGTGTAAACAGCTACACAGATATTTCCAAAGTGCTTTGAAAAGCCTATGATGGATACTTGAGGTTCCTGGAGAATCAAGTCCCGGGGGCGGGGAGGGGGTGGGTACAACCCTAGCCTGTGGTTTGTTAGGGAGGCAAGAAATGCTTCTCCTATGTGGGGTGTAGGTTAACTCTTGAAGATTATCGATTGCCTGTTCATTACAAGATGCTGTGTTACACTCTGTGCACACATCTTGCAACCCCAGGAATTCATGTTCTACAAGAGGGGCACCACTGGGACTGTTCTCAGTGCCCAGCACTGGGACTGGTGTGTTAGAGGCTCCACTAAACGTCTGTTGAATGAATGAACAAGTACACATGGAAAATACAAGACAACTCTCACAAGATATTTTCTTCTTTCTGCCTTTCCACTTCTGCACTGAATATGCCAGCAACTGCAGGAACGCCATGAGCTTTACAGGGTGCCCAACTGTATGTTGTTTGAAGCCTGGCTCTGCTGCTTGCTAAGCCATGGAACCTGGGGGAAATACTTCACCTCCCAGTCTCTGGGACTATTAGTAGCTTTGTGTCACATGGTTGTAATGAGGCCTGAGTTAATGCATGTAAAAGTGCTGAGAGCTGTAGCTAGCATATAGTAAGCACTCAGTCAGTACTGGCTCTTAAGTTCTCCATGAAGCCTTGATTAACCTCAGAAAAATATTTCTGTTGGCAAATCCTGACTTTTCTCTGAATCTCTGGGGTCTGATTCAAATTATAATCTATTATGGATCATGATACTTTTGATGACATGATTTCATAACCTCATTCCTAAAGGACTTTACTGAGTTCCATTCAGTCTTTTCTAACAAATAACAAACTATTAGATTTTGTTTTGGTTTTTGTATTGGTCAAACATGTGAAGCCATGGGTAGGGTTAGGGTGATGAAACCAATATTCTTTCTGTTAATTTTTCTCAGTGTTCAGTGTTTTTTTTTGTGTCTGTGTGTTTTTTTAAATTAAAGACAACAGAAACCAGTTGGATTTTACTTAAGCAAGAAAAGATACTTTAGTACAATAGGCATTTCAGGTAACATACTTGCCTCAAGCAAGGGTGGGGACCAGGGAAAATCCAAGGCCTCAGGGGCAGGAATTTATAGACCATTCTTCCAGATCTTCACCAATAATGTAACTAGATTATTCCCGGATCCCCTGAAGAGGCAATCCAGTTTTCCCAGCTGTGCCCAGATGTTCACCATTAAACCAATCTGCTGTGGCCAAGGCCCAGGAGAGGCTCATAAAGCAAAAACATGACTGAGGAGGTCACCACTTTGTGTGAGCCAAGCAATTCCCAGGGACAGGAGACCTGGGTATGCAACATACCTACTGTAGTTAATTTCTGTGTAGCCTGGGGAATTATGAATTTACTTCTTGTTTTCCAACTCTGAGGATATCACTATTCAGTCAAGCATGGTTAATGAGAACTTACCAAGTATCTCATTCTGTACAGGAATGGTGTGTGTGTGTGTGTGTGTGTGTGTGTGTGTGATGAAGCATATTTCAAGGACTGTCCTTTAGGAGGCTATAGTGCAAGGCCAGAGCCAGAATAAATAAGGGATGGCTTTATCAATTTGAAATGATTATGAATTCTGCATCAGCTGTTTTTCTAGTGATTTTTCTCCAAAGCTAGTTATAGCTACCTCATATTTCATGCTACTTAAGAATTGGGGCATCTTTGGCCCAAATGTTCAATATTAAAGGTGCATTTTAAATTGGAACATAGAAAATACTGTAGAGGTTAGTGAGTGCTTATTATATGTCAATAACTGTACAAATTCATTATTTCCTCTTTCTCATGGAATTCACCCAGCCCTTAAGCAGTAGGCACTAGGGTTACCCATGTCTTACAAATGAGGGAGATGAGGCCTTAGAAAGAGGAGGTAAGTATCCCAGGATTACACATCTAGTGTGTGTGAACAAAAGCATTTGAATTCAACTTTGCTAAATGCAAAGCCAACACTCTTCACTACTGTAATATCCTAGCTTTTACTTTTTATAGGATTTAGTAAATTATTTTGCTTATTTTTTCACATTTTTAATATTTTCTATTTTCTTTCTTTGATTTGCACATGGAAAGATTTTCATGCCTAAAATCATAATCTTATTGGTAATTCCTGAACCCTCATTGTTTTATTATAGATCCCTTGCAAAACAATGGAATTGAATGTTGCTCTTTGAAAATCAACAAATGATAAAAGTTAAATTATTAAATTCCTCAATAACTTGATTAACATCAGACACAATTTTTAAGCAATATGTTTGAAAATATGTTCAAAAGCAAAGGTGTGTGTAATATAAATTAGTGGGTAGCATTGACCTAAAAATAGTTTGGAAAAAAGTTTTTAGAATGTTCTATGGTTTTTAAAAGAATCCCAAGGTCAAGAATGAGGTCTTTGTAAATATTGGAACAAGGATACCAAGGAAGGTCCTTTAGAGTGACAGATAACAGAGAGAAAGCAGAACACTCAGTTCCCACTTTGATTTTAATTTTGTCTTCTGTGTCAAGAAAAATTATTCTTGGACTCAACAGTGTAGAATGAACATGTGTAAATGGACATGGATAAATGAGGAAAACCACAAGGTATATAAAGAGACTTTTAGAAAATCATATTGATTTACATAATTTCAAGTCTTCTATCATGGAAGACTTTACACCAGGGCTCTGAAAGACATTACCTTGGAGATCACTGTTCAAGACTCTGAGGAGCCTCAAGAATGAGATAGAGAGATGATGGCTGTCACAACCCAGATCGGTAAGCTTAACAACGACCCTGGGAATGATTTTAGAAGGGGATATCAAACTAATCAGAAGGAGGTAATGATCACTTGGATGTTGAAGGTTTGATGCAAGCAATTCATGGTAGCATAATTCTTCCTTCTTATGTAAGACTCACTAATCCAGTAGGTGGGGAAAAACACACACACACACACACAAGCAGAAAAGATCTCAGCAACATATCTGAGCAACTTACTTGTCATATATTTGTGATCAGTATGGATATGTATTTGTATGAAAGGGAAAATAAATAGATTAATAACTGGTCAAACGAACATTCTCAAAGGATACTGACCCATGGTTGAAAGTTAATGTGGTGATAGTTTCCCCATAGCCAGCTATAAGGCGCTGTCCTTGGTCCTGCTCTCCAGTTTGCCTCAGAGATGCAGGCATCATTGCCCTCAGGTTGAGCAAGATATTAATGCAAATTCATCCAATGTGCACATAACACAAAGACAGGAGGGAAAGTGAATACTAAGACAAAAAACAGGATATAAAATGATATTTATAGACTAGAGATCTGGGCCAAGTCTAACAGAACAAAATGTAGTAGGGATAAATGTAAAGTTCTACAAATCCCAAAATTAAATGACACAAAATTGGATGAAGGAGATGTTTCAGGGAATTAGTAGAATGAGTGAAATATGATATTGCTTGGGAAAACAGTAAGCTCAAGGTTCACTGTGAGTCAACGCTGAAATAATAAGCCCAAAACACTCAGGGAACCTTAATTTATGTTAATAGATGTATAGTCTGGCTTAAGAATGGGGATGATTTCTTCATACTCTGCACTTCCTTAGTTTGAAAAAATTTTTTTTCTGTTTTGGTAGATGCATAGCTTGGTATGGACAAATTGGAAGACATGTAGGAGAGGGAGAACCTGATGACAAACCATATCATATTGCAATGTTTGAAGAAATGGGGGTTTAGTCATATGAAAAGGTAAAGAGAAGGCAAAGAAGAGACATGATAGCAGTAATTAGATACAGAGGGTTATCTATGCAAGAGATATGAAGTACAAGAGATATTAGGATTGCTTAATATGGTATCAAATTATAGAACTGGTGCTGATCTGTAACAGCCACAGGGAGACAGATTTGAGTTCAAAATAATGAATACATTCCTAATAGGAACTCTTAGTTATGAAATGAATTTTCTTGGGAGATATTGAAATTTCTGTTATGGGAAGTTAATTGTAGGCTGGAAGATGACGTAGGGTGACTCTCAGGGGATGTTCCTGTAGATTACTGGTGTATCTTGCAAAGAAGAGACTCTAAACATTTGAGTGGGTTTCAGAAAGTTATTGTGCACATCAAAATAAGTTTATATACAGGGTGTCCCCAAAAATGTATACAAACTTTAACAGCTGATAGCTCAATTTTGAAAATGAACTGTATTTTCACAAACACTGCCTTTATAATTATTCAATGTGTGTGTATACATTTTTGGGGAACACCCTATATTTTTCATATGTCTTGAATGCCTATAGACAGCTGTTTGTCTTTGGCTATTTAACTGCCTTAGAAAGAGTTTGCTGGCGAAATTCAGTGATGGCTTTAAGAAAGAAAAAACTTCATGAAAACAGGGACTTTGGTTCAAAAATAACTTATTAAATTATTCCTAGCAATTAACCACTCAAGTAGGAGTATGTCTACTCTGTTGACTGACATTATTTTAATTAAATGTTGTTCCAGGCTAGGTATCTTTTAAGAATCTGGCATTGACTTTAGATAACCATGAGGAATCTATCCAAATAAGATTTGCTTGGGTCTCCCCCACAGAAAAAGGTTTAGCGCATCTTCTAATATTTTAAATTAAGAGTGAGGAATCTATTTGATGGATGGAACCAGGGCTACCTTCAATGCTTGAGAAAGGTTAAATGATATTTCCCAGCAAATTGTATTGCCAAGAAATAGAATGAGAACAGTGATCCAAAGTACATTCATTTAGAGTGATTGGACCAGATTGTATCAAGAGGAGAACTTATATACTGAGATCCCACATGAGTTTCCATTATGGTTGGCTTCTAAAAGAGGCAGTGAATACTAAAATGTGTGTAAAAAGCAAGAACAAAGCTGCCTAGCTGGTTTGGATAGTGTATAGAGCATGGGCCCAAGGACCGAAGGGTTTTAGGTTTGATTCTGGTCAAGGGCATGTACCTTAAGTGTAAGCTTGATCCCTAGGGCCAAGTGCAAGAGGCAACCAATCAATGTGTCTCTCTCACATAGATGTTTCTCTCTCTCTGTCTCTCCCCCTCCCTTTCACTCTCTCTAAAAATTAATGGAAAAATATCCTTGGGTGAGGATTAACTATAACTACAACAAAAAGCAAGAACAGAAAGAATGCAAGTATTTGTTAATAGCAACACTTAGCTTTAATCAAGAGTCCATTTCCTAATATTATATGAGTAATTAACTGATAATAGAAGTGTAAGAAGGACCCTAATGTGTGACTTTGTTGATGGTTTTTCCTTCTGTTCTCCCTAAATGTGGTTTTAAAAGACATGTTCATTACTCTACAGAAGACTTTTCAAAGGACTTCCTCATCTATGATCTTATTTTCTGGTACAACATTGTCCTTGGGGTTTATGTTGAGGCACCATGTCACGAATGAGGCAGCATTATCATGACATTCTTCAGAAATCAATGACCAAAAAGTCCAAGACTGACTTGTAGCTATGGAATTCTGTACTATCATTCTGGTGATTATATTTTCAGAAACCCCAAATACACTTTTTTGTTAATTGAGCATTAATGTATACAAAATGAATAAATCATAATTACCTCATGAAATAGAGCCTTGATTTGATAGCCCTAATGTGATTTGGTGAAATTTGCACTGCACCAGAGAGTCTGGGAGGTGAGCGCTCAGGGGCTGTAGAGTGGGCAGTTTCTATTTCCTAAAATCCTATCATGTGACAGGCCCTGCACTACTAGTTTTGCAAGTGTTATGTGCTTAAATCAAATCCCTACAACAGCTTTCTGAGGAAGCTATTCTTATTGGAGGTTAACTGACTTGCCCCAGTTTACAGTCAATAGAGCAGAGATTTCCACCTACACCTGTCTGATCAAGAAAACATGCTGTTTATATGACACGGTGTTTCCATTTGTTTACCAGTCTCCCATATGGGCTGGCTACATATGAATCATCTGGGTCCTGGTTAAAAATCAGATCCTCAGACTCCATTCAAGACCACCTGAGTCAGAATTCTCCAGCTATTGTTAGCCAGCTCTCCAGATGATTTGCATGTGTGTCCAGGTTTGAGTCATGGGCATTATTGCCTGTGCATTATTGCCTGCCTCAGACAGTAGCCCTGCAGTGGGAAGGGCTTTTACTGTGCACTTGTACCTATAAGCAAATGTTAGTGATAAAGTCCAAAAGAGTGGGGCTCAAAGATGGAGGGCTCAAAGATGGAGGGCTTAAAGATTTCATCTCCTGATGCTTCTGGTTTTAAGTACTCTCAAGGGAGAAGTCAAAAGAGACACTGAAAAATAGCTAGTCTTCCCTGGGCGTGGTGGCTGAGAGCAATGTTTGGGCTTATGGCCTTTCTTTTTATGTTAGGACGTGGAGATGTACCCAGACAAGGATTTCCACTTGGCCTGCTTGTGGTTTGGGATATTCATAGAGGAATGAAAACTGGTTACAGAGATCAGTCCCTGCTGGGGCCCTACCAGCGTGAGCCCTGACCTCCGTGCCCATGTATCAGCATCTCGTTTATTAGCATCGAGAAAGGTTTATTCCACTCAGTAGAGAATGGCAATTTGAACCACAGAATTTTACCTTATTCCTGCCAGCTTATTTACTCCTTTTCTCCTTTCCCCCAAGCACTAAAAAATCCAGAAGGAGTCAGGCTGGGTTAGAGGGGGATGCCACAGAAAAAAAAATAAATTATGAAAGGTGCTTTGAAATCACCTGGCTAATCTTAGCAGAAATCTGTGGCTAATGCATTTTCAGTAAACTCACTGTGGTTGACTAAAAAATAGTATCATGTATCTGTGTGTGTTAGTGTGTAATAGGGAAGAGAAAAGCCAGCTAGAGGACAGATTTATCTGGAATTATTGACCAACAATTGATTGAAACTTGACTGATCATATGGCCCATTCACTCACACATTCATACATTTATGCTACAAGGAGATATATTGACCACTTGCTATATATCTGAGAATTGTCCATATGTAAATTTTCTAGAGAAGAGAACTTGGGACCTACCATTTAAGGAATTTAAAATTTAGATCAATGATATGATTGCATGAGAGTTAAGTAAGGACCTAAAAGTTGAACAAGAAATATCATAGGAGACAAACTAAATGTTACAGGAAGGACGTGGCTAAGTAGTTAAGGAAAGCCTGGATGAAAAGAAACCTCCTAAAGAATTTGGGATTCAACTTGTAACTTGAGTTTCAAAGATGAATTATATTTACATGGAAGTGAGGTCATTTTGGGTGGGGATAATGGTGTGAGCAAAAATCCAGAAGAAGAGGTATGCTGGGGGCTTTTGCCAGTTGTCAAGCCAGCCATGTTGTGTTCATGGGGAACATGTGAGTGAGTAGAGAGATATGAGGAGAAATGCCCTGGGCCACATTACTTTAAAGTGACAGCCAGGACCTTATGGGTCTTTTAAGCTGATAAGATGATTTAGCTGGGACTCTGGGGTATTGTGGCTCTGCTGTAAGAGGGAATGGAGCTCCCATCCCTTTTCTAGTCCTTCTGCCAGGCTGCTTCTTAAACCCAGGGAGACTTTCTTTCTGTTCTCCTCATTTAGTGGCCTGAATCTGCCTCCACAGTGCTCCGGATTGACCCCAGAATGGTACTCCTTTGCCTTTTCTCTGTCATCACACTTGTCACATGGAGTCATAATGATCTGTGTTCTTGCCTGTCTTCCTAATGTGTGTGTGTATATATATATATATATATATATATATATATATATATATATTAACTTTTAAGTATCATTACTTACACAAAGCTGGCAAATAATATGCACCCAGTTAGTGTATGGGGACTGAATGGTGATATGTCATTGTTGCCTGCTACATGTAGGACACCAGCCAAAGTGGTTAGCTGTGCTATAAAATTGTTAGGTTATTATATGGTTCCTCATCAGTGTGGTTAGAGGAAGTCACTTTCATTCTGAGACTCACAATACTATTATTGGAGTTAGGTAATCAATGGACAACAGAGAAAAGGTTCAATGCTGGCCAGATATTTATTAAGGATCAACTTCTGTGCTAAATCTTATGGGGGTATGTAAAAGACTAACATATTGAATAATATAGGAGCTCTGTCTTTCAGAAACACACAGCGTATTGGACAGATGAGATTCCCATACATAAAACAGAAATTAACAAAACAATGTCTGGATAAGCCATGTAACCAGCCTGGGACTTGATTTATCATTATCTATCAAGTTGGATGGATTATGTCTAAGTACCCTTTGAGCCTGAAATTGATGGAGGGCTCAAAGACTTCAGCAGGGGTAAATAACTGTGAAGGGGAGGTAATGCTGATTCAGCAACAGGGTTTCTTGGTAGGGTAAGGTGGAACTTGGAAGTACCAGGCAGGGTGTGAATAGGAGAAGAGAAAGCACTCCGAGCATGCAGAATGGAGCTTGCCTATGGATTTGGATTGGAACTCACATGGCATTATCTGCTGAGAGTGATCAGGCTGATGCTTCCAGGACAAATCCCTTATGAGCTTAAACATCTCCCTGCACAAGCTCCTGGCGGTGCACTGGCTGGGATTCTGGATGGTCGTGCTCCGTTCTGGTGCACAGGGAAGTCTTCTTGACTTTCAGATGAGTGATTTCTGGGACTGAATGCTAAGGACTTGACCTCCTAACAGTTCCACCTGCTTTCACGACCACCCCTGAGACAATCCCTTGGCTTCTCCTGAAGCTGCAAGGTCTGTATCCATGTTTAAGTTCAACTATTATCCTCAGACCTGTAACCCACTCAGACACTGAAGAGCTGCCGTTGTCCAAGTTAAGGTATTTTAGCCCAATTACAGCTCATGAAAGTTTGTGCCTGCTCTGCCCAGGGGGTTCTGCCAGAGGCCTACCCCTGACCCAAATGGTCTGTCCCCACATTATGTGGCACCACAGCCCAATTACAAGTGACCAGGGCAGCAGCCTACTTAATTTTATTCAGTGAACACCTAACCCTTGTTTTTTTTTTGGCAAAGCAAAGGCATTGACCTTTTGGCCTCTGCTGATCTGGTCGGCACTTACCCAGTTATTAAATGAAATAATTGCCATTGGCTCCTGTCCTCAGTGCATTCCGATTCTCACTGTAGGCTGGTCTTCGTCTCCTTTGCAAAGCTCTCCTGTACAGGCCTGGGGATGCTTGTCGTTCAGACAGCAGACAGGTGCAGCGGCAGAGCTGGCCCTGTGGACCACTTCCTCAGGCTGCTTCGCTCTCAGAGATGGTGACGTGAGTTTAGCCCTCTCGTTTGCACATCAGCACCAGATCCTCTGCCCGTGTTATCTGTGTTCCAGTTTGTTTGGAGGGCTGGGGCTTTATTGTAAAAGGAATAGGTTTTCCTCTTGCTTTTTCTGAGCTGGATAATGCTTTGTAGTGGTGGTTTGAAATGCAATTTCGGGGTGTAAACTTTCTCTCCCCATTTCTTTCTCTTTCCCTTTCTCTCTTTTGAGTTCTCATTTCTGAAGCGATCCTTCTTCTTAAACTCTGACTTACATGCTAAAGGGAGGCATTTTTATTTTCTCTGCAGGTCTCACTGCACAGATGTGTGCTTGATTCCTCCACCTGCAGTATTTCCCCCCACCCCTCCTGTGCCCCCATCCCCCGCTGCCTTGGTGCTGATAGCAGTTGTCTGAAGCACAAAGGGAAAGTTAAGATTGCAGGTTGTCCTTTTTTATTGTATTCTTGGCTGGAGCTTCTCAGCCCTTTGCGGGAATGATCTCACATGGAAACAGGAGAATTCTCAGCCCCAGAAATAATTGCTTCTCAGAGTAGATTGTTTGGCACCTCAATGCTGATGAATGGATTTAGACTAAGCCCTAGCAACTGATACAGGTTCTGGTTTGGGAGAAAAGGTCTGAGACCTGTGTTTTGAGGCAAAGAACATTCTTGTAGGAACTGTGCACATGTGTATTTAGAAATCTAATTAGGCCCTTTGTGTGTTTATACTGCTTGGTTGCAGTGGCTACGATATCATTTAATTTTAACTTTTTCCAGAGGACAAAGATCTTTAACCCAAATTCATGCCTGGTCTGTTCGTTGTTGTTGTGTTTTTTTTTTTTTTGTTTTTTTTTTTTTTTGAGGGTTTTTTTAAAACTACAATGAGGGTTACCAAATCTTATCCTTATGGATACGGATTCATCCATTTATTCTTTTCTTCGTTCAGCTACTTAATGAATGTTATCAAGTGCCTATCACATGTGAAGTATACTCCTCTGTAACGTGTTAGAGACCACGAGAGCAAGAAGGGTCCATAGCTGCCATTGTCCGGCCTCTCATTTTGCCAATGAAGACACTCTGTCTTCATCTCCTCATCTATCCTCGTCTCTCTCCGGGGTCCCAGCTCTGGGATCTCTCATTGCCTGTGTGCTCTGGGCCACACCACTTTAAAGTGACAGCCAGGGCCTATGGTCTTTTGAGCTAATAAGATGATTTAGCTGTGACTCTGGAGTTTTGTGGCTCCGCTGTAAGTGGGAATGGAGCTCTCATCCCTCTTCTAGACCTTCTCTCCGGCTCCTTCTCAAACCCAGGGGGCCCGTTGTTTCTGTTCTCCCCACATAGTGGCCTGACAAGGCTAATCTGCCTCCACAGTGCTCCAGGTCGAGCCCATCATGTCTTTGCCCTGCAGAAACAGAGCTTGCTAGGCAAACTGCTTTCCATTCTGATGCTCTCTTATGGGTTGAATTGCGTCCCCACAAGATTCACATGTTCAAAACCTGGCCCCAGGACCTCAGAAGGTGACCTTATTTGCAAATAGGGTCATTGCAGATGTGAATAGTTAACATGAGATCATACTGGAATATGGAATAAGGTGGGCCCCTAATCCAATATGACTGATGTCCTTACTAAAGGAAAATTTGGACACAGACCAATACAGAGAGAGGATGCCATGTGGAGATAAAAACAGAGATCAGAGTGATGCATCTACAAGGCAAGATGCACTAAAGATTGCCAGCAAACCACCGGAACTAGGGGAGGGGCATGGAGTGGAGGCTCTCTCACAGACTGCAGAAGGAGCCAACCTTGTCCACACCTTGCTCTTGGACTTCTAGCTCCCAGAACTATGATATAAAAAATGTCTGTTGTTTAACCCACCCACTGAGTGGTACTTTGTTATAGCAGCCCTAGCAAACTAACATAGACTCCAGACACAAAATGTTTGAGAGTGCTCTCTGGGAATTGCAAGGGGGAAGGGGCGGAAACAGTCGTCCAGGACAGGGAGGGAGATGATGGTGGGTGGCTGTCTCTCTCACTGCCATTCCATCCCTGCAGGGGATTGTTGGAAAATATTTAAGTCATTAGGCTGAGATTTTCTGTAGGAGTTATATTTTCCTTTTTCTTTAGTTTCTGTAGGGGTTATTTTAATACATTTTTTGGGTTTATTTATTATATGTGGTCTTTTATCTGGAACTAGAGGCCCAGTGCATGAAATTCATGCACGGGGGTGTGTGTCCCTCAGCCCAGGCTGCACCCTCTCCAATCTGGGACCCCTCGAGGGATGTCCAACTGCCCCTTTAAGCCTGATCCTGGTGGGATTGGGCTTAAACGGGCAGTCGGACATCCCTCTCACAATCCAGGACTGCTGGCTCCCAGCTGCTTGCCTGCCTGCCTTCCTGATTGCCCCTAACCGCTTCTGCCTGCCAGCCTGATCACCCTCTAACCACTCCCCTGCCAGCCTGATTGATGCCTAACTGCTCCCCTGACAACCTGTTTTCCCCTAACTGCCCTCCCCTGCAGGCCTGGTCACCCCTAACTGCCCTCCCCTGCAGGCCTGGTCACCCCTAACTGCCCTGCCCTGCAGGCCTGGTTCCTCCCGCAACTGCTCTCCCCTGCAGGCCTGGGTCCCTCCCAACTGCCTTTCCCTGCAGGCCTGGTTGCCCCCAACTTCCCTCCTCTGCCGGCTTGGTCACCCCTAACTGCCCTCCCCTGCTGGCCTGATCGCCCACAACTGCCCTCCCTTGCAGGCCTGGTCTCTTCCAACTGCCCTCCCCTGCTGGCCATCTTGTGGTGGCCATCTTGTGTCCACATGGGGGCAGGATCTTTGACCACATGGGGGCAGCCATCTTGTGTGTTGGTCAATCTGCATATTACTCTTTTATTAGATAGGATAGAGGCCTGGTGCACAGGTGGGGGTCAGGTGGTTTGCCCTGAAGGGTGTTCTGGATCAGGGTGGGGGTTTCCTTGGTGCGTGGGGCGGCCTGGGCGATGGGCCTGTGGTTGTTTGCAGGCCGGCCACGCCCCCTGGCGACCCAGGCAGAGACCCTGGTATCTGGGGTTTATTTATCTTCTACAATTGAAACTTTGTAGCCTGGAGTGGAGCCAAGCCTTCTGCTTGCTCCGTGGTGTGGCGGCAGCCATTTCTATTGGGATTTATGTATCTTCTATAATTGAAACTTTGTAGCCTTAAGCGGAGGCCTGGGCCGGCCAGGGTGTGCGGAAAGCTTGGCTTCCTCCATCACCAGGGGCAACCCTAGCCTCCTGCTCTTTCCAGCTCCGTGGCTGCCGCCATTTCTGTTTGGGTTTATGTATCTTCTATCATGAAACTTTGTAGCCTTGAGTGGAGGCCTAGGCTGGCAAGGGCAGGCGGAAAGCTTGGCTTCCTCCATCGCCGGGGAAACTCAAGCCTCCCTCCTGCTCTCTGTGGCCACACCCATCTTGGTTGGGTTTATTTGCATATCTGCTCCTGATTGGCTGGTGGGCGTGGCTGGTGGGCGTGGCTTGTGAGTGTACCAGAGTGATGGTTAATTTGCATATTACTCTTTTATTAGATAGGATACCTCTGATTTTTTCTTGCCAACATGCTAACATCATTGTTTGAGCTCCAGCTCAGATGGTACCTCCTTGAGATTTCTGTTGCTACTCCCAGGCTTGGGTAGGTAATTTTTGCTCTTCTTTCCAATAACGTGGTGCTACTTTGTCAATTCAGCAGGTGCTGCCTGGAGGGCCTGCCACTGCCTGGCACTGTCCTGGATGGTGCTGGGCTGCCAGCTGACACAGAGGAGATCCTTGTGCTCCGGGAACATATACAGAAGTGGGGCATGTGAATGATAAGCATGTGACTGGACAGAATAATGTTAGATCCTGTAGGGTTCTATGAAGAAAACAAAATCATGTACTAGAAGAGGCAGGGGCAGCTGGAGATAGGCAGGCAGGCCAGGAAGGCTTCTCAGAAAGGGTGGTAGTTAGCTGAGACCTGATGAATGGAAACAGCCATGCAAAGATCTGCAGGAAGAGAGTCCCAGGAGAGGGGAGAACAAAGTGCAAAGGCCAGAGTGGTTGAAGAATGGTGACTGAGCAGGAGAGTGGGGTTGGGGCTGGCAAGGTGAGCAGGCGTGGGATTATGCAAGCTTTGTCTCCTGGTCAGGCTGAGCTCATGCGAAAAGGGATTCCATAGCCTTTGTCAGCACAGTACCTAACACACAGTCAGTGCTTAATGCACATAAATATGCTGAACAGATAACCATAAACGCTCTGTGCGCACGTGTTAATGAAAAGTCAGTAAGCAATAACACATTTATCTAAGGACCACTTCTTGGGCAAACTCTGCTAACTGGGATGCAGCAAGAGGCAATAAATAAACATGGTTCAGAGATGCCAAGGAAAGGTGGCTCAAGGTTATACAATTTACTTAGCAAAAACTGCCCATGGCCCTTGTGTAAAGCCTATTCTCTTTTTACATACTATTATCATGATGTTGGTTGTTAAATTTTCCAATATCTATCGAACTTAGAGCAACGCATTATAATTGGGGAGCAAGTGGGGGTGGAGAATCAACACTAGAGGCAGACACCTGATGTGAGTATGTTGTGATGGTAGACACACCAGCAAAAGAAGAAAGATAGGTGAGAAGAAAAAGCAGAACTAAGAATCCAGAAAGCTCATCAGTGTGAGGGTATTAACTCAAGGACAAACAGCCTTAAGCGTCACAAGAAGCCGAGGCATTGTGTATTAGAGCACAGTAAAAATAAGGCTATTGACAATGAGGATTCTGAAATAATACAAAAAAGGTTACATTTTGCTCCATGTATTTTGTCTAAGGAAACAGAAAAGTAGGTACCAATCTAGAATAATTTCCATTTGAAATTGTTAAAATTCAAAAACAAATCCGGTGCTTAAGGCTAAGCTTCATTTATCTGGAGGATGTACGTCTGTGGAATTTTACTTCCTTGAATGATGCCAAATAAATGAGAATGTGATTGTTTAGCCCTTTGATCATCCAAAGCCTCAGTACAAGTGGTAGATGATTTCCTATGACCTCCCAATCAGAGCAAGGAATCATTATTTCTGAGGTTTTTTTTTTTCCCCCTCTCTAAGTGCCAGGTACAAAGTGACGAACAAACAATGACATTATTACAGTGGCACTTTAATGGGTGTGCAGGGAACTCAAAAGTCAGCAGAGGCTCTGCATGAAATATTCATGGGTAATTTTCTTTTTCTCTCCTCTTTTCTCTCTAGACACAGGAGTGAAAAAGCATCCAAGCCACACATTGAGTATAGGAAGCATGTAGAAATGGTGGCTGTTGGCCTACCTTTAACCTTCTGGGGGAGTGATGGATAGAGAAAGCTCTTCCCTTCCAGTCTCTATGACCCAGAATGGATATTGACAATTCCATCTCCCCTTGGGAATTAAAGGTTATTGAAGATGCAGATTTCCCCCCAAAGGCTTCTGAGAAAAGGTGGATGGGATCAAACCGATTGGTGTCATTGGAAGGAGAAAATGGGGCCTAATGGGTTGGTCCAGAGTGAAGCTCAGAGATTGCCTGTGAGCTGCTGACTTGGTGCAAAGCCAGGAGGTCTCTGGGAAGTACTGGTAGGGTTGAGGTGGTTTTGCTATGGCCTGCTTTTATCTTAATGATCCGTACAGAAAGTCTGGCTGGTATATAGGCCTACACTACAAATATGTACTTTTCTCTGGAAATCCATTGTATGAAATTCTAAACTTCTAAACCAAATTTTCATAGAAACGCTCTTCTCCACCAAGAATCCTTCTCTGGAGCATGTTTAGTCCTCTCACTGTGCACAGAGGCCTCTTTCCCTGTCCAACCTCCAAACATGTACTTCCATTTTCTCCCAGACACATGACCTTCTTTCTATACAGATCCTATTCCCATCTCTGTCTCCACCACCTCCATGAAGTCCTGTCCACTCCAGCCCCGTGGGATTTCTGCTGCTTCTCATCGTCCCCGGTTCTTGCTGCTTGACTGTTCATTTGGTGCTTGTCACATCTGCCCTCTATTCAGTGGTGTGCTGGTAAATGTTTAATAACTGGTTCTCTAGGGAGGGGAGGAGCTCTGACTTATGTAGCACTTGACAGTTTCTGTAGCCTAAATACTCCTACAGTGGCTTATTTCCAACTGATGATGTGATGTCACTGAATGCGGAGTTGAGAAGTGATGTGCACATTAGTTTTCTCCAGCTGATACCAATGGGTACCCACATACCACTGCATGCGCTGCCCAGGACTCTTGCGTATCTATCTTACCTCCTCAATGAAACTGGAAGATTCAGAGGTGCTCAACTCTGACTTTATATTAGAAACATCTGGGAAACCTATGGAAAATACCAGGGCCCAGGCTCTGCCCCCAGAGATTCTGATTCAGTTGGTAATGGGAAGGACCTAGGCATCAGTATTTTTAAAAGCTTCCCAGGTAATTCAAATATATGAATATGCAGCCTGAGTGAGAACAACTGCCCCAGATTCAGGGAGGGTATTTTATGTCAATTCTTCTCAAAGTATGAACCCTGGACCAGCAGTGTCAATATCATTCTGAGACTTGTTAGAAATGCTAAGTTTTGATCCACACCCCAGAACTACTGGATGGGAAACTCAGTTGTGGGGATTAGACCAGCAGTCTGTGGTTTAGAAAGCCTTCCAGGTGATTCTGAGGCATGCTCAATTTGAGAACCACTGTCTTAAGTCTTCTGCATCCTTATCAGAACTAAAGGCAGTCATAGGCACACAGCTGTGCCCAATCAACACTTGATTAAAATCTATCAAGGAGTACGTTTTCATGAGCTAAGCTATTTTTTTCCTCTTTGTGAAAGGATTTAGTGCCAAGTACCTTAAAATAGAGATTTCTTCTTGTACCCTGGATCATGTGTTTTACAAATATTCAAAGATCTAGCATTCAGTATTCACCCAGCTCTGCAGAAACACACATAGAAAACAAAGAGCGGTGGAATGCATTCATTTATTCATTTTACAAATATGTATTGATGGCTGGGAACCTCATGCAAAGTATAATGAGATTTACTTTTATTCATTTGTTAATCAAATATGTATTGATTGGCCAGGAACCTCAGACTAGGCATGAATAATTTGTTATTATTACAAATTGTTGTCATAATTTGTTGTTATTATGTTTACTAGGTTTATTATTGTTATGATGATGGCCAATCTCAGCATCAGCGCAGCGCCTGCATGAGCTTCTGTGCTTGTTACATTACTTAGAAGCTGGGTGATCTTTTGGCAGAAACTTAACTCTTTTATGCTTTACCTTTTAAAATACTTATTAATATTTACAGAGTTTTTGGCTTTAACACAGGATATCTATCAAAAACATATAAGCATCATTAATGATGAAAATAGAGATACAGTCTCATTATAATCAGAGCAAAAGTAAGAATACCTTTTACTATTTCTATTTTCAACAGGTAGTTAGAGCCGAGTTTCTGAAATTTTAATGTGCCTGTGAGTCACCTGGGGATCCTGTTACAGTGCAGATTCTGAGAGGTCTGAGGTGGGCCTGCCGCCGCATTTTTGCCAGTTTCTAGGTGATGCTGATTTATAGACCACACGCTGAGTAGCATGGCTCTGAGGTTCTGGCTGATGCAATAAAGTAGGAAAAAGAAAGGAAGGACATGAGAATGGCAAAGGAAATTACTTGCAAGATGATTGCCTACTTAGAAAATGTACAAGCTAGTAAACCTAACAAGAATCTTAAGTATGATGTATTACAAGGTGCCTCGCTGCCTGGTGAGAGAGTTGTGAGGGTCAAGTGATACTAATTTGTAAAATCGTAAGGTATTCTAGAAGTTTAACCTAAAAAGCAATGAATTATTAGTTTCTCAAAGCACAGTTAATTGCACTGAATTTCCCAGCCTGTTGTAATGCCGTGATTCCCCGCGTCCCTCAGAAACCTTGACCAACATTCACCCAGCAGACCCTAGGAATATATTTTTCACTCATTTCCTGTGTCCTAATCCATTCTCTAAGTAAATGACTCAATACTTTAAGAAGCAGGGGGCTTCCTACCCTACACTTGTCAGCATCATGAAAGAAGAGTTGGGAAATAGATTTTATCTAGTATTAAGTTCTGATTAATTGGCAGGGCTTACTAAAGTCTAAATGCTGAGCATGCTACCCAGTCTGAAGGCAGGAGTTCAGTGATGGATTATTGATGTCTGCCTTGGACAGAGGACAGGAAAAGTAGTGGGCTAATTTCTAGAGCCAGACTGACTTAAGTTTGAATCTCCACCGAGCATCAGAGATTCAGCCAGAAATTCTTCTCATGAAGCTCTGGGACCTCTTTGTAGGACTGTGGCAGCTGTTCAATCTCACCTTTCTTTCCTTCTGGTACTATGGAGCCTAGTCTTTTCTCTCTCTCTCTCAGCCACACATCCTCTGTCCCCTGCTATTTCTCTCTCCATAGATCTGAACAAAGAGGAGGGCAGTCTCTCCAGCTCCACTCTTCCTCATCAACCCCATTGCCTTAGCGGCTCAACTCCTAATCACTCTGTGGAAAGAGATGAATACCAAATTGAAGACGTTAAGAGGTCTATGTACCCTTACAAAGTTATATAGACATAGAATTGGTCTCTAGTTTCTAGAGGTCAGAAGAATTTTAAAACCTCTATCTTCTTATCTATAAAATTGGGGATACTGATTTTCATATCTCAGGTTGCTGAGAGATGAAATGATATAAAATATACATGAGAATATCCAACCTAGTGACTGGTGCACAACAGACATTCAGTAAATGTTGATGTTTTTTCTTTCAGCTGCCTCCCTGCACACCATGCACACTTTTCCAATGACATTGGCGCAGGGTGGGGTTGTGACCTGACTTGGCATAGAGTCTAGCTGATCTTCATGAGTGCTGTTGGATGGGAAGAAAGACAGACAGTTATTTTATTTAACAAAACATTCCAAGGCGCTTCTCTGTGCATTAGAGATATTAACTCATTTAATTTTCATAATAACATTGGGAATTAGATACCTTTTCACAGATGAGGAAACAGTGACTGAGAAATTAAATACATTGTCCAAGATCAACCAGGGAGCCTGGCTGCAGTCTGTGCTTTCAGCCATTGCACCATACTGCCTCAGCTAGACCTGGGGTGGGGGATATCCTGATATCCACAGCCACTAAGCTGTCTTTTTAGGCCAGAGGTGTTAGATATTGCCTTTATTTCCTGGAGAATTTCTGATCTGGAATTTCCAGAAATAGTGCTTCTTCTTGACTCTGGTGTTATTCTGCTGGTTTCAGGAGAAACGACCCAGGGGAACATCAGGATGGGAGTGAGACTAAGTCTTGGACAGACTCATTGAAGCTGTAAAATCAGATCAGAGGGTAAGGCTGTGGTCTAACCACTGTGGTGTCCATGAGAGGACAGAGTGGGCCCGGAGAGTGCTGGTGAACTGGATGCATTTACCAGATCTCCTCCTGGGTCCAGTGCTGGAGCCTCACCCCAACACCCATGTGTTGAGTGGTGAGAAGAGGATGGTGGGAGGTGAATCACATGGCATCTTTCCTACCTCTGTCCTAGCACCTGACACTCATAGTGCTTGTTTACTTGTCTGTGTCCCGGGTGAGCTATGTGGGAGGAGTAGGGGCTGTGTCTTCTTGTCCACTCTTATATTTCAAGCACTGGCACAGTACCGGGCATGCAGTTGGTTAACTGAGCTGTGAATGAATGACTTATTATAGGAAGGGCCCTTTGTACCGCTGTCTGTTGGGGGAGGCTCTCTTCCTTCATAGTGGCATGTTGGGCATTCACCTTGGCTTTCTCTTGCTACTGCCTTGCCTTTTGGGATCAGAGATGTTAGACTATAATGGAGACAGGATTTGGGAAATGGTAGGTGGAAGGAAGAGCAGATGCTATTCACTGGGTGCAAGAATGTGTGGGGTTTTAGTACATAAAGAATATAACTCTCCATTGTAATTTCAGTTGTTTGCCTGAAAATGGCTACTTCTTTTCTGTAGCCTCCTCAAAAGTGCATATTGACTTTCTGTGACATGTTCTCCCATTATTTTTTTGACCTTAAGTGCCTATTGGGAATGATTTAATGTAAATATTATTGTATTCCAGTATTATGGGTAAGACCCATTATTCCCTAGGTAATGATTGTTAGGTTTCTAGTTTTCCTGGGGTTAGAGGAAGGATGCAAAAAGTGCCTATCTCTGAGATTCAGATTCCTTCAATATTTTTGGTGACTAATGTCCCCAAGTCATCCTTGCCCCTGATTAAATGTGGTTGTTACTCTCAATATCTTATTTTCCCAGCTTAGTTGTAAGCTTTTTGAGAGCTGGTTTTGGGACTTGTTCAGGTGATGATTTACATAAATGAAAATGCACAGTAAATGCTTGCTGAGCTGGTGGGCAGTGTTTGTAGACTTAATCTGTGCTGGAAAAGCTGAGAAAATGACCTTTCCAAGAGGGTAGCAAGGTCTGCTTTCTGAACCACTGAGTTAATGAAAATCTCTAGGGAATGCTGGGATCTCTAGCCTGCATGCTTGATGAAACTCCACCTGAAGGAACAGATAAAACCCTCCCTTCCAGGCCTGTAGAAATGACACCATTTTGTAATCCCATCTCTAGAGGACTTGATGGGGGAAAGCTTATAGATTCTACTCTGAAAGTTGTGTCTCTGTTTCTCTTTAGAATTGTGCCCCTCTCCTCCTCCTTTTAAAAAAAAAATACATTTTACTGATTTTTTACAGAGAGGAAGGGAGAGGAATAGAGAGTTAGAAACATCAATGAGAGAGAAACATCGATCAGCTCGCTCCTGCACACCCCCTACTGGGGATGTGCCTGCAACCAAGGTACATGCCCTTGACCAGAATAGAAACTGTGACCTTTCAGTCCACAGGCCGAAGCTCTATCCACCGAGCCAAACTGGTTAGGGCTCCTCCTTTTTTTCATTTCATATTATTTACAAGTCTATTAGAGCTTGGCTGTAGTATGAAAGATGGACTATAGGTGTCACTCTTGGAATCATTTTACTACAGGTTAATGCCAGACGTTGGGCACCAACTAACGCCGGGGTTCTTGATCCAGCATCTAGAAGCATTCAGCAATCTGGAGAAGGGGCTGTGCATAAATTAAATGAGTCCATAGACAAAACATAAGTTTGAAAGGTATTTGGGGGTGGCGGGGCAGGGGGGTGGGGCAGAGGAGCTTGGCTAAAGAAACCAAGTTCTTCTTGTCTCAGGACCCCTTGCTTTTTATTAACACAATTTGTCCTAAGGCAAGGTGGAGATATACACATCAAAGGGTAGGGTTTCATCTACAGAGTCCATTGTCAGATTGGAAGAATTACCTCCTGCTGTTCAGGTGTTTGGCCAGGAGGAGGCAATAACATATAGATTAAGATGCCCTGAGCTGTCTGGCAGCAAGCAATCATCCTTTTCAGGTTTGGGGAAATGCCTTTAGCCATTCCCAGTAGGCGATAACATATGTGACTCAGCCCTTGTTGAGTCCCCAAGTTCCATCAACCTCTCGATGAAACTCTTGCAATTATGACATGCTGGAACTGGCTTCTGGCACAGGTGAAGCTCTACATTGCAGGACAGGAAAGATTCAGGGATCAAGACCAAGGGGTTTACCTAGACAAAGCACGATTAACTCTTGGGCCAAATGTTTCCTGAAAAAAACACACAAAAAACCCTCTACATATATTCTCCTTGACCTGGGTTAGAACTGTTCGAGTAGAGTTTCTCAAAGTGTGGTTCAGAGGGGACTGCCTCAGCACTACCTGCCTTCCTTGTCAGAATTCTGGTTTCCTGCGCTCCAAAGTAGATGCACAGAATCAGAGTGTGTAGGAAAGAGGTGCCATGAATCTGCTGTTTTACATGTTTCCTGGATGGTTCTATGTGCACTAAAGTGGGAGGGTTATTTAGCATTGGCACCCTCTTCTTCAGGGGGAGATAAGTAGGCACATTGGATTGGAGTTCAGTATCGAGGAAGAGGAGAATAGGGAGTTTTGGGGAAATCTGAGAGTTTGTTATATTAAAAAAATAAAACGAGTGCTCTACTTTTTCTATCTGTATATTGTATTTTATTTTATTTTTTTTATTTTTTAAAATAAATCTTTATTGTTCAGATTATTACAGGTGTTCCTCTTTTTTTTCCCCTAGCTCCCCTCCACCTGATTCCCCACCCCACCCCATGCCCTTACCCCTCGCCACTGTCTTCATCCATAGGTGTAAGCTTTTTGTCCAGTCTCTTCCCGCACCCCTCACACCCCCACCCCCCTGAGAATTGTCAGTCCACTCCCTTTCTATGTCCCTGATTCTATTATATTCACCAGTCCATTCTGTTCTTCAGATTTTTTATTCACTTGATTTTTAGATTCACTTGTTGGTAGGTATGTATTTGATGTCATTTTGTTGTTCATAATTTTTATCTTTACCTTTTTCTTCTTCTTCCTCTTCTTAAAGAACACCCTTCAGCATTTCATGTAATCCTGGTTTGGTGGTGATGAACTCCTTTAGCTTTTGCTTGTCTGTGAAGCTCTTTATCTGACCTTCAACTCTGAATGATAGCTTTGCTGGGTAGAGTAATCTTGGTTGTAGGTTCTTGCTGTTCATCACTTTGAATATTTCTTGCCACTCCCTTCTGGCCTGCATAGTTTCTGCCGAGAAATCAGCTGACAGTCGTATGGGTGCTCCCTTGTAGGTAACTAACTGTTTTTCTCTTGCTGCTTTCAAGATTCTCTCTTTGTCTTTTGCCCTTGGCATTTTAATTATGATGTGTCTTGGTGTGGTCCTCTTTGGATTCCTCTTGTATGGGGTTCTGTGTGCTTCCTGAACTTGTAAGTCTATTTCTTTCACCAGGTAGGGAAAGTTTTCTGTCATTATTTCTTCTAATATGTTTTCAATATTTTGCTCTTTCTCTTCTTCTGGCACCCCAAAAATTCAGATGTTGGTATGCTTAAAGTTGTCCCAGAGGCTCCTTACACTATCTTCATATTTTTGGATTTTTTTCTTTTTGTTTTTCTGGTTGGGTGTTTTTTGTTTCCTCATATTTCAGATCTTTGGTTTGATTCTTGGGGTACGTTGATCTACAGTTGAGTTTCTGTATATTCTTTATTTCAGACAGTGTATGCTTAATTTCTGACTGGTCCTTTTCCATTTTTTTGGCATTCTCATTAAGGTCCTTGAAGGTCTCACTAAGCTCCTCGGAGGTCTCATCAAGTTTCTCGGCGGATTTTAGAAGATTCTTGAGTAACCTTATAAATGTGGTTTTGAACTCTATGTCCAGTAGTTTGCTTTCCTCCATTTCTTTCATTCGTGACATGTTTCTTTGTCTCCGCATTTTGTTGCTTCCCTGTGTTGATGGAGTGGTTTTCTGTGGTAGGTGACCTATAGGGGCCAGTAGCTCCCCAATCACCTGAGGTGGACGCTCTTGGTACACCCCCTTGTGGGCTGAGTGCAAAGTCTTGGTGTAGTTAAGCCTTGATTGCTGTTGGTACACTGGGAGGAATTGACCTCAGGCCAATTGGCTGTGAGGACCCGCTGTGTCTATAATGGAAGAACTGCTGCGCTGGAGACACACTTATGGTGCAGGACTTGTTTCAGTGGGGCTTTGGTGCTCACTGAGTCTTCCTCTTGAATGTATCACTTATGGATGTGAGGAGTTGAAATCTGGTGTCTCACACTGACCACTAGGTACACTGGCTTCTGGATCTCCAATGGGGTGCAAGTCAGCTACTGTCTGAGGCCACCCAGCAGGAGCTACAGCAAGAACTACAGTTTTCTCCTCTTTGCTTGGAGTTTGGAGGTTTTGGAGCTGTTTGACCCGGGCTGCAAGTTTGCTAGGTTAAGCTGTGATAGGGCAGGCCATTCATATGCTAAAGCCACTGCTTGGAGCCTGGGTGGGTTCATAGATTGTGCGGGGCGGGGTCTCAGGGAGTGACTAGGCTAGGGCGTGGCAAACAGTGATGGCTGCCAGTAAGCCAGCTCTGTGGCTCTGTGTCTCCAACTGTGTCCCCGTGTCCTGCGCCCCAGCACAATAAACAATTGTTCCTGCGCGCAGCTCTGCAAGCAAGCCTCCCTCGCTTTCCGACCCCACGGCAGACAGTCCAGCTTCTCTCCGTAGGAGTTTGGGTCCCCCGCGTCTCCCCAGAAACGAGTTCGGAGTAATCGGGAGCTTATCTCCCTTCGGGTTGAAAACAGCAGCGCTTTCAGTCACCCGTCGCCAGCCCGATTCGCGCGTCTCTGTACCTCAGCTTTTCAGCACTTGTGCACCCCTTATGCTGTTTGCTCTTTCCTTCTAGTTGTAGAACTTCCACTCAGCAAGCTTTCCCGTGGTTCTGAGTGATAGACGTTCTGTCTTTTAGTTGTAGTTTTGAAATTGTTGTGCGAGGCAGCAGTTTAGGTGCTTACCTATGCCGCCATCTTGGTTTCTCCTGTATATTGTATTTTATAACACAAATATTTATTTTATTTTAAGAAGTTATTTATTAATTTGAGAGAGAGAGGGAGAGAGAGAGAGAGAGATAGAGAGAGAGAGAGAGAGGAACATCAAACGATTTGTTGTTCCTCTTATTTGTGCATTCATCAGTTCATTATTCTATGTGTCCTGATCAGGATAGAACCCACAGCCTTGGCTTACTGGGACGATGACCTGGCCAGGACTTCAACCAATATTGAAAGAGAAGTTCTGCTTGAGATGGGACCAGGGAAAGAAAGAGGAGCGAAAACTCTTGATACATAGGAAAGAAAGTAAAGCCACATATGCTAGTCTAATTTTTTGTTCTCCTTGACAGTGGGGCATCCATGACCACCAGGCAGAGCACCTGTAATAAGCCACCAAGGTGCTTGCAGGCGATGGTGAGGTTGCATTATCTGTGGTGTTTTTTAGTCATTCAGTGCTTGTCTAGCTCCTGCTGATGGAGAATTTGCTATTCAGAAGCTTCACAAGTCAGGGGTCACCCCTCGCTCCCTCCAACTCAATTTTCTATGCAGGAAGCATCTGCTCCTCTGCCTAATTAGAGGTGCTCCTCCTCCCCAATGACACTGGGGTGACCTGACGTGGAGGCACAATGCAAGCAAGTACACAGAGCGTGTGGACAAGTGTGTAAAGACCTGGGCATGGGGGGAGGTCAGGGGCGAGGGCAGCTCGTGGAGTCCTACTGACTAAGCAGATAGACTCCCAACAGTTTGGGAGGCTAGCTCAGCCAGGAGCATCCTCTGCAGAGGAGTGACACCGGGCTTCACCTTGTTATTCCTTGCTGCTGCGTCTCCTCCTTCCCATCTCACTGTCTTCCCAACCTCCCACCGCTCCCGTTTTTATGAGTGACCGAAAAGAGGCTTAAAGAACTGCCAGTTCCCTTGCACTTAAGTAAGTAGATCCATCCTGTGGTGTTAGAAGAATGTGGCTTCACCAGGAATGAGGGAATCACCGGCTGTGGGCTCCTTACCATGCCACAGGGAAGAATGCAGAGAGTGGGAGGAATGACACATACCCAGGGGGCTGTAGCAGGCAGCAGATTTTTTTGGGGGGGGTGGGGGGGTCCTTGTCAGCTGATAGCCACAGGGAGAGCTAGGATGAGGTCACTTCACAGACTCTGGCTCAGGAGGCTGCTCTGGGCACTGTGCCCACAGGGGTGCTGCCAGCCGTTTCTATTTCTGGAAGCAGTTTTAGAACGTAAGTATCTGGTGAGATATTTGGAGTGCCGCAGTGGGCATTCCTACCCGTTGGAGCGAGGTTAGCTCCCCTCCTTGCTCTGGGGAGTGTGTCCAGGTGTGCTGAGATGCCTGTTAAGGAGCTGGGGCCCCAGTGCAAAACTCAGCGGCAGACAGAAGAGGTTGGCAGGCATTGCTGGGGTCCCGTGCTGGTAGATGTCTTCAATATAACTTGTTATAGCTAAGGAAAGTCTGCCAGGAATCGGGGGGCAACCTTCAGGAGGTCAGAGTCAGAGGGGCATTTAGCTGCCCAGGTCTCATTTGGGGATGAGCACAAACTCGGAGTCAGATGTCCGCCTCCCTCCTCGGGCATGACCTTGGGTGTCTGGGCTCCTTATCTGTAAAATAGAGTTTGGGCTTGGTGAGCCCTAAGTTCTGGCCTGCACTTATGAGTTATAAGCTTTAATCAGGTGACTCTTCTTTTGGGGGGCCATTTGGGATAATGATTATGACAATAATAATGTCACCAATCAGGATAATATTGTCACAACAGTATTAGCTGCCCAACAGTGAAGCAGGCTACCTTATGAGGTGATGAGCTCCTTGTCATTGGAGATATTCATGCAGCAAATAATACTTTTCAGTGATTTCACTATAAGTTCATCAGAATCACCTGATTATTAAAGTATGTTCTCAGACCCTCTCCCCCAGAAACTAATTTGGTGGGCTTAGGATGAGGAGATTTGCCTGAGCAATGGGTCTAGACACGTGGTGCTATAGAGGGGACATATGCTCTGGGGAAACCCTGTACACTGTACCCTTGGTTAGAAGTTCACAAAGCGCAGGAGCCAGATAGAGGTTCTGAGAAATCCGATAGAGAAGGAATCAGTTTGATTTTGATTAGCTCAGTGTTTTCAGAGTTGAGTGTGGCATTTGGCACTTTGTTGGATAAGAGGAGAGGGGATGGGGACTTTTACTATGAAGCTACCAAAGCTGTTCCGTGGAACTCTGTGGGATGCTGCTTCCGTGGATTTACTGTATTTCACAGGGGGTAGGGGGGGTGGGATCTGTGATAGCACTGTCCAATGGGATGGGAGCCTCGTGTGAAATTTAAAATGTCCTCATAACCACATTTAAAAAAATAAGAGAAAATAGGTGAACTTATTTTTAATAATTTATTTTAGCCCTAGCTGTTTTGGCTCAGTGGCTAGTCAGCCTACAGACTTATGGGTCTTGGGTTCGATTCCGGTCCAGGGCACATACCTGGAGCCCCATGGTTGATGTGTTTCTCTTACATCGATGTTCCTCTCTCTGTCTCTCCCCCTTTCCTTCCACTCTCTCTAAAAAATTAATGGAAAAATATCAGGTGAGGATTAACAAAAAAAATTATTTTAGTTAACCTAGTATATCCAAAACATTGTTATTTCAACATGTAACTGATATCAAATTATGAATATGATATTTTGCATTCTTGTTTTTTTCATCTGCCCCTTGGAAAACTGGTGCCGATTTTATGCTTGTATCCCCCCTCAGTAGGGACTGGCCACAATCAAGTGCTTAGTAGCCACAGGCTGCTGGTGGGCACCATATTGGACAGTGTGGATCTATGAGTTCTTTTTTTACTCATCCTGTGGTCCAAAGATCAGCAGCATCAGCATCACTCGGGAGCTCCAGAGAAATGCAGAACCTCAGGCTCCACACCTGATCTACTGAATTGGAGTTTGCATTTAGCACTATCTCAGGGAATTCTGTGCACCTTAAACTTGAGAAGCTGTGTTACATGATCTCTCTTCCAATTTCAAGATTTCCTGTTTCTCAAATTCTCTGTGGGTGCAGTTCACTAATAAGTACTGTTGACGTGAGAAATAGGGGGATCCGTGTGCAAAAGTGGATGCGCTTGCCTTATGCAATAGTCACCTGGCCTCTGACCCTATAAAGGGGCCTTGGGATCCTTGAGTGGAGGACAGACACACCACACTTTAGTGAATTGTTGTGGTTTGAATCTTGGTGCTGGGGAGTGTCTTATAGGGAGATCTAGCCTCAGGCAAAGCTTCCCTAAAGAAGCAAGGTTTAGGATGAGAATTGATGGGGTAGGTGTCTAAACACTGGAACAGCCTAAGTGTGAGACCTGAGGCTTCCAGAAGAAGGTCATGAGACTGGAGAGGTGACAGGGGTCAAATCCTGCAGGGCACAGAGGCATGGCCCCATTCAACATGTCATTCTCTCATTGTGTTCTTTTGTTAATCCTCACCCAAGGATATTTTTTCTATGGATTTTTTTTTTTTTTTTTTTTTTTTAGAAAGAGTAAAAGGGAGGGGGTAGGCAGAGAGAGAAACACCAATGTGAGGGAAACACATCTATTGGTTGCCTCCTGAATGCACCCTGACCAGGGGCCGGGTAATGAGCCTGCAACTGAAGTGCATGTCCTTGACCAGAGTTGAACCCATGACCGTTCAGTCTGAGGTCTGACACTCTAACCACTGAACCAAACTGGCTAGGGCCCAACATGTCATTCTCTTGCATTGCATCATGGGCATCACGCTGTCCTGGTCCTCCTAATTAGGCTGTGGGCTCCTTCAAGGCTGAGGCTGCACTCAGAGACCTCTGATTCCTCCCCAGCTGCAGTGGTGTGCTGGGGCCTAGTGCATTTGAGAGCTGACTGATGCATTTTCAGGAATTTTGTGAGCTGGTTAATGCACTTGGATTGCTTAAAATTGGCCATGATAATATTTACGCTATGGAAATTGGTGAATGCTATAAATCTGGGGTCCTGTATTTTTCTCCTCAGTGAGCAGGTGTTTAGTCACTTACCAACACACCCCTGCCAACTGACACAGTGCTGGGCAAGCGGCAGGAGGCAGTAGTGGGGAGAAGAAGGGACTTAAGAGTTGGGAACAGATACGAGCTGTGTGTGGCTGGTCACGTTATTTAGCTTCTCCGAACTCTAGTTTTCTCATTTATCAAATGGGGATATTGAGATGGATTTGGGAGGATGGATATGAGAAATAAGTGGTAAGAGCTGTTGAAGCTGGAGCCCCCAGCTCAGGTCAGACAAACCAGACCAGCCTGGTTTCCTCCACCTCTCAATTCAGTAAATGTACTCAAGAACTGGAAAGGTCTACCATCTGTTCCCTTTGAACTGCTTGTGTTTGTAGTTTTACATTTTATTTTATGTTAATATTATGCAATATTAACGTTCTATTGTATTTAATTTCCCAAGCCATCTCCCATCCTCTTGGAAGAAGGTGGGCTATATGCCCTTATGCAAAGCACTAACGCCACAAATAATGGTTGCTCATTTACAATCACCCAGCCCCTCCGCTAGCCCCTCTTCCCACGCCTTATCTCACAGCTCTCAGTGGGAGAGAAGCCTTTACTTTTTTTTTTAAATTGTTGACATTATTACAGATGTCCCCTTTCCCCGCCTTTCCCACATCCACCTAGCCCCTCACCCCCCGCCTTCACCACACTGCTGTCTGTGTCCATGGGCTATGCATATATGCTCTTTGGCTAATTCTTGACTTTCTTTCCTTCAGTCCTCCCCACTTGCCTCTCCTCTGACATGTCAGTCTATTCCATGTAACAGAGGGTCCCAGGCCTTCTCCGTGACAGCAGGAGCAGAGCTGTTATCCCCAGGGCTCCCTGAAATGCATGACTCAATTCTGTGAGGCTGCCTTGCTAACCCCGTGCCTCAGAGGGTGTGGCTGGGCAGGGCCCCTTCCCCAGTCTGTGCTGGTGTCCCAGGAAAATGGAAGACAGTGCTGCCCCTCCCAGGGTGTGTGTTGATTATTTGAGGATAATATTTCTGACAGTGGAGCAAATGGGGTGGGGAATGGCTTTTGTGGGTGATTGAATGCTGAGATGATGTGGCAGCTTCTGACTGTGGCCATGAGTCCCAATTACCTGGCAAGGAAGAGAGATTGGCCCAAGAGTCAGGTCTGTGAGCCTTGGTCCCGCGGGCAGTGGGCAGCAAGGAATGACACCCAGGACATGTAGGCCTGCGAGCCAAGAACACAGAGGGAACAAGGAGGGTCCATCATGGATTCTGGTCCTGACATTGCTGCAACTTGATGTGCGACCTCGAGCAAGTCATTTCCCATATGTGACTTCGGGTACCTCTCTGCAGAAGGACGGGCTAGGACTAAATGGTCTCCAGGGTCCCTCTCAGCACTGAGATTCTATGATTTTATGAACTTCACCAACAAGCGGAGATCTTCTTATTTAGGCTTGTTTTATGTTCTAATTCCCAAGGACATATTTCTAATGGATCGTACTCCAGAGACTCTAATTATTTCTTGTTAGTCGAGAATAATTTTAACAAGCAGCAGTAAGCTATGAGGAGTCTGCTGTGTGTGTGTGTTCAATTTAAGAGTGTTCTGGGAATTCAGTTTAACTCAACAGGCGTTTACTGAGTATCTGCTCTTAAGAGGAAGTATGGCGCATTGGAAGCAACCTAGGATTTTGAGTTGAGAACCTGGGTTTCAGTCTGTGATTTGCTATTTGTTAGCTGTGGCTTTGGGATTTTAAGTAACTTCAGAGTTACTTAAACTCTCAGAGTCTCAATTTTTCCACCTATAAAATAGAGTTCCTGCCCTGGCTGGTTTGGCTCAGTGGACAGAGCATCGGCCTGCGGACTGAAGGGTTCCGGGTTCGATTCCCAGTCATGGGCACATGCTCGGGTTGCGGGCTCGGTCCCCAGCAGGGGGTGTGCTGATCGGTGATTCCCTCTCATCATTGATGTTTCTAGCTTTCTCTCCCTCTCCCTTCCTCTTTGAAATCAACAAAAATATATTTTAAAAAATAGAGTTCCTCCTCAAAAAACAGAGGAACACATGAGAGAATGTGTCTAGAACATCTAGCACATGGCCTGAGGCATGGACATGCTGATAAATGTCCTTCCTTTCCCTGTTGGGTTGCAAGCCTTGATTAGGTGTCAGGAATATAAGGACACATGTAAGTCAGGGGGTTCCTGCCTGCAAGACAGCCATGAGCGTCAGGCAGGCGGACACCCACCCAGTCTGTGATGAAGCATTCATCAGCATTTGAGACAAGGATGCAATGACTGGGGGGCATGGAGATGTTCAGCTCATAGAGTCATGAACCGGCAAGCCAGTGGCCAGTGTGCGCCCTGTGACCATTAGGAAATGAAAACGGTGCAGCTGGGGCCAGTTCTGTAAAGACAGAATGAGGGACATCATTGCTGCTCTGGGCTTGAGCATGGCATGGCACTTAGACTTTCTCCCTCTTGGCAGCAGCAAGCTTGAAGTCTTCCAGACAGAACGGCATTGGCACTTATGCATCCATGTGGAGGGGGTGGTGCGGATTCTCCAGATTAGAAGAAACAGCCCCCTGAGGCCAAGAATGCTGCCTTAGCTGGGAGACAAGGTCTGCTCATTGACCAGCAAGGAGCTTTAGGCTGATATGTAGTTGCTTCTGACTGGGATAAGTGCATAATAATGTCGCACTTTTCCTCCCGCCCTTCTTCCCTTCCCTTCCTTTCATTAAACAATCAGCTAGTGAAGACTGGTGGCTATCCAAGTGCTAAGGATCTTGGAGTGAATGAACTTGATACTTGCTTCTGGAAGATCCCAGTCTGATTGGGGAGACAGACACAGCAACAAGTATGCGTAGCAAAGTGTGATGGACATGGGGACAGAATGTGGGGGCCAGGCAGGGTACAAGGTAAGAATCTACCTGGATGGGAGGGGCATGTGATTGCACCAAGACATAGAAAGAAGGGGTTCATGTTCATAGTGGGCGGGGCGGTTTCTGGAGGAAGGGATCTCAGCACTGTGTACCAAACCATCCTTCAGGCCGTGGCACTCTGACATGCCGTGGAGTTGTCTAGCACTCCCCAGGGTTGGGGAATTCTTATGTCTATTTTGAGTTCTTCCTGCCAGGCCAGCTCGATGTTGCCAGACATTGCAAGGGTAGCTGGAGTTTGGCACGAAGCCCTCGTCTGAAAGTCAATTGCATTTGCCTTTTGAAAATGGGACAAGACATTTATGCTTAATAGTTGGGTATTTTTGTTGACTTTTTTGAAACATTTTTTTTTCCAGGTCACACTCTGCTAGAGAAATAAGATTAATTTAAAATGGAATTAACTGTCTGCTCTGTGTAGAACAAGCTTGCCAAATAATTACACTGCATATAGTTTGCAAGGAAGGTTGTCTTTTTATCTTTTTTAACGGGCAGGCCAGAATACAAACATGCCCCATGCCTGCCTCTGAGACCCAGCCTGTTCTTGAGTCTTCACCCGGGATTGCTGCGTCAGCTCAGCCTTCTCTGAGAGTCTGGGTCAGGCAAAATTATAATAATCTTACATTGCGGAGCTCAGAGAACCTTTCTGTACCATCTTTGCTGAAGGTATCAGCTTTAATAAAAATAAAAGTACCTGGGCTTATTCAGCAGCAGGAAATAAAAAATAGAAAAGCCTCGCAAAGCCTTGCATAGTTCCTTTTTGTTATATGGCAACAGAGAGAGAGACCTACAAGGGGGAGAGAGATGCTTGTAGAGTGAGGGAGGGTGGCAATGGGGTGTTGGAGAGTAGAGACTTTTTTTGGTTTGTTGCCCATGCCCAGTCACAGTGGAGCTGTGGCTTTACAGATGGCTGTGGCTGTGCCCTCTTCTGGAAGCCCGGGGACAGGCTGCTCCTCTGGCCATGCTTCTTAGGGTGAGCAAGGGTGGCTCACCTCTGAGGAACTTAGAACTCAAGACAACCCTAGCGATATTCTTGCTCAACATGTCATTTCGTGAATGAGGAAACTGAGACCCAGACGAGGGGAATCCAGCAGCTGCTCTCTGCAGCCTGACAAGTTTGTGGGAGGCATGGGAGTCTCTGGCTGAGCTCAAGGAGCGGCTCCCCAGTTACACGCTGAGCCGATGGGTGGGCGAGTGGGGCGAGAACCTGGCACTCTTGGTTCCCAGGCTGTATGCTTCCCACCACCCCATTCCCATGAGTTTTAGTTAAGTGAGGGGTGTGAACTGAGCAAAGACCGGATGCTTCTGTAGGCAGTGACTTTGCTTTCATAACCTGTTCTTCCTGATCCCCCATCTCAGTGGTTTCCAACCGGGGGGCAAGTTTGCCTTCCAGGGGGCATTCAGAAATGTCTGGAGACATTTGTTACAACCGGGGGCAAAATGCTACTGGCATCTAGTGGGTAGAGGCCAAGGATGCTGCTATCTATCCTATAATGTACAGCCAAAAATTGTTCAGCCCCATCCCTCAATAGTGCTGCTGTTGAGAAACTCTGTATCTGATTTTGTGTGAGTGTGTGTGTGTGTGTGTGTGTGTGTGTGTGTGTGTTGCGGGGGGGGGGGGGGCACTGTATTGAAAAGAGAGGAGAGTTTAATGTGGCTGTAGGAAGGATACCGATAGCATTTTGGGGTGAATCAGGCTCCTGTTTTATAACCTTGCCCAAGCATCCAAATTATATATCTAGCTTGTTAAGGAAGATATATTTCCATATCCCACTTTATATGCTGCATCAGAATCTCCGGGGGTGAGTCCAGGAATGTGCATTGCAATTGTGCTCCAAAGCAGCGGTCAACAACTGGTTGTCCGCGGACCACTGGTGGTCCGTGAGGTCCGAAAGGTTGGCAACCGTTGCTCCAAAGGGAAGTCTGCCATGGAGCCTGTTTTGGCAAATAATGGATTAACTAACAGTGCTAGTGGAACATTTGTCATTTGTTCATTCAGATAAATCTGGACATTGGCCTTAGCTCTGCCATTTGTCAAACTAGGTGTCCTTGGACAAGTCACATATTGCCTGAGCCTGTGTTATCTCATCTTCAAAAGAAGGGCAGCCACATCCATCTCCTGGTTTGCAGGGAGCATACAATGCGGCCGCCTGCATCAAAGCTCCCATCAGATGCGCCTGCTGTGTCTGATAATGCCCAGGCCTGAGGTCATCAACCACTCACATTCCAAGCACCATGTGAAATGCTCTGGTAGTATGTTTTCTATTTAGCTTCGCAACAGCCTTGTGTTATAGCTGGGACATATTCTGGTCACTCTGGCTGTGGTAGGCTGAATAATGGCCCCCCACATTGTTCATATCCTAATCTCTGGAACCTTGTGAATGTCACCCTACATGGCACAAGCAACTTGGGAGATATGATTAAGTAAGGCTCTTGCGATGGGGAGAGGATCCTGGGTTATCACGGCGTGATGATATGATCACAGGGGTCCTTACGATGATGGGGAGGCAAGGGATGAGAGGAAGTAGGAGATGTGACAGTGGAAGTCAGAGGTTGGAGTGATTTGAGGAAGAGGCCGTGGGCCAAGGAATGCTGCCAGCTTCCGGAAGCTACAATAGGCAGGAAAGTGCATTCTCCCCAAGAGCCTCATTAGCCTGTGAGACCCACTTGGACTTCCGACTTTCAGAACTATAAGTGCATACATTTGTGTTGTTTTTAAGTCACCAAGTCGTGGTCACTTGTTAGAGCAGCCGCAGGGAACAAACACAGTTCCCATATTCAGAAAGTCTGAGTGGTAAAAGGGAGGTTAGACATCCATTGTCTGAGTAGTTAGGGGACACACACACACACACACACACACACACACACACACACACACACACACCTTCAAAGGCTGGGAGAATTCATGGCAAGGAGGAAATGGGAACTGTGTGAGGAAAAGTTGAGAGTGAGGATTCTTCCCAATTGCTCCTGTTAATCCTGGGAACTACTCAGAGGGATGGGAAGGCTGCTATTCTCCAGCCAGTGTCTTCAGTTGGTTATTCAGGATGATGGTTCCAGAATTTAGGTGTAATTGCAGTCTGGTCCCGGGATGAGGTGAGTGTAGCATTCACATACTCCGCCACCATCTCAGATCTCTTCCAGCCGATGCCTGGTATGTAGAAAATGCTTCGCTCTTGCCCAGTGATCCACCAACCCCTTGGATTTTAGCCTTTGGTCTGGTCTCCTGCCCTCTGTCTCCTTTCCCAGCTGGCACCATGGCTCTTGCTGTGGCTTACATGTTCGTGACCCCATCTCATGCCTGATTACAGAGGATGGTAGGCGAGGCCCCTCTTCATTTCCTGTCTTTGCCACTTTGCAAGTCTCCATTCTCCCAGCTGCACCCTGCACTACCCCGCATCAATTGATGAGGGCGGTGCAAGTGCTGACTATCATGGTTATTAGAAGTGTGAATTATTTAAGGAGGCGTGCACATCTTTCACCTGTCAGTCATCAGAGGGAGGCTTGATGGGCATCTTAACCTTAAGCACATTGCTGTATTGTTGGTGGGAAGGAGGAAGAGAGAAGAGGTTGGGCAGGGGGGTGGAGGTGGGGGTGGGGGGTGGTACAGAGAATTGAATTGTCTGTGTGGCAATGGAGGATTGGGAAGAGGTGCCCCGAGGAAAGAGACAGATAAAAAAAAAGCTGAGTGTAATTTGATGGAGTATTTTTGGCTCCAAGACACTGAATTGGAAATGAAGGAGAACTCACATGTCACACATTCAGAGGCATCTGTGAGCATATGGACCAATATGATCACAATAATTATAATACTAATAAATGTTCTCTCGTGGTGACTTGTGGAGGTCACCCTGAGATGAGAACGTGGGGGGAAGACAAGAGGAAAGGGAAGTTATTAATAACCCTCAGAGTTTGTGCACCCTTTCCCACACGGAACCCTCTGCACTCAGCTCCCTTGCCCAGACTCTGATGACAGAGGAGCCCGCTTGGTCAAGCGTCATGGCTCTCTTGTTTCCAGGAGGACTGTTTTATTGAAGGCGAGGGCCAGTTCTGGTTCTGGTCCCTGTTGGACCTGGAGGGGCTTCTGTTCTGAAAGCAAATTTTCCTCCCGGGGGGGGGGGGGGCGGGTAAGAGGTTTGAAATTGCATCTCTGGGTGAGATGGGAGATAACTTTTCTAGGATATGCTGAACTCAGGCTCTGAAACCAATTCCCTTTACAGGGAGGCCAGGTAATTAGAGTGTCCAGCTGAGATGGGCACCAATCAAGAGTCACCTGCATCCTTTGTGAACCATCAAACATTTGAGGAGTGTCTGCTGAATGATCCTCATGTTATAGGGACACAGAACTGTCAGATAGGACCTCTCCTCAGGAGCTCACTGTTTTCTTAGGGAGAGAATGAAACACACAGGTACTAGCTATGGAATATTATCATTACTATTACCAATACTGCTAGAAAAATATTTTCTAATATCAGAGAGCAATATAATTATGAGACATTATATAGCTTTATCAGTGGTACATACTACTCTCAGTAGCAATGAATGAAGAGCACTGTTGTACCAATATAGGTGTGTTTTGGATAGAAAATGAGTATCACTGGAGATTAGAGATGGCAGAAAACTGTAAGCAGTTATATATCTAATCTCTACAGAATGTTTTATAGCTCATGTCTACCTTTATATCTCATTGGATCTTCACAATAGTCCACTGCATTGGAGGCAATTTTGCTTTCCAGAGAAGTTAAGTAGCTTGCTTATATCACACAGCTGGTAAGTGTAAGAGCTGGGGTTCGAACCCCTTGTGACGCCAAGGTCAGGACTTGTTCATTGATCGGCTGCCTCCTGCATGCTCCCTACTGGGATTGAACTTGCAACCCCTTGAATGGGAATCTAACCAGGGACCTCTCGTTCATGGGTTGACGTTCAACCACTGAGGCACACTGGCTGGGCTCAGTGTTTTTGTTTCAAAGTCCTTTCACATCAGTCATCTGCTTGGATCCTCACAGAGAGGGAGTATGTGAGGTAGGGTTGGGTTTGTTCTGGGCATTTCAGAGGCCGTGGCTTGTTGGAGAACATGGCTATGAGCCACACACTAACTTATGTGTTAGGAGGGCATGGCGGCTCCTGAAGAAAAAACACAAAATTCACACATATATATACACACACCCCAAGAAAAAAAGGAGAAAAGCACACAGAGCAAACAGAAAACAATAATAGAAAGTTGCAGCCAAAAAGAGCACTTGTCCATGTCACTATTTCTCCCTAAGTGCCAGTATACATTCCAGAGAGACCAAGGCAGGTGATGGGTGGGGTTCATCTGGGGGCCATTATTCATCTGGCCATTATTCAACTCAGCTTCCTCCTGCTGATCATCGGGCCCAGATGGGCATATGTTCTTGGGCTGGTTTTTGGTGTCAGGGTGGATCTTCCTGTTCCTTTCCCTGGATCCTTAAGGTCCACCCCATGCCTTTTCCTTCAGTCACATTCTGTAGTCTTCTTCAGATTAAGGAACTGAGGTAGAACTAAAATGGAGCTAAGGAGCTTCACTGACAGGGCTGCTTTCATTTTGATGTGTAGCGTGGGGTGCATGTGTCCCCACAGACACGCTCACCAGCACACCTGGCTTGAGCTTTCCCTCCACCTCAATAATCTGGTGCACAGATCTGCCACCCTGTGCCTGGATCATTTGGATTACCAGTTCCCAGGCAGCTTTATTATTTTAAACCCCACTTATGATATTTCCTGTGACTGGCAGGCACTGTCGTATTTATGCTTGGTACACATGGAGCCTGGAGCTGTTGACTTGGCTTAGGAATGTGTCACCTGGTTGCTGTCTCCCTTCACTCACTCACCTGAGCCCATTGTTCATTCCAGCTGACCGGCTTCTGCCAAGAGAAGGCAGGAGCTGGGAGCCAGACAGCACGGGCAGGGTTGCCCTTTGTCTGGGGCTGTGTTGCTTCTCTGGAGCCCGCTGCCCTGAGCATCCTGTCACTAAAAACAGGGAGGGCCCCGTGGTGCTAGTGAGACTTTCAGAAGAGACTGGGAAGGTGTCCAGTTCATCCTTCTCTTCGGTGCAGTAGCCACAACTTACAAATGATCAGTGGCCTGTTCTTTGTTGCAGAAGTGAGGAGGTAACTCCATTCCAAGGTGACTCGGTCTATGCAGGGTTACCACACGCTTCCTTATGTTTAGTCAGCAGGTGAAGAGATGGGAAGAGCACTGGGCGAAGAGTTAGGCACAAGGCTGGGTTCTTCTGACTCTCTTGCCAGGCTAGTCATCAAATCTGTCTTGGTTTCAGTTTTCTCTGTCTGTGAAATGTAGGGGGAGAGGGTGAACAGGGTTTCAAATGGTGCTCTGAGAAGCTCGGGCTTTCTGGAAAGTTCCTCCCAGGGGCTGCAAAAGAGGATGAGGTAGAGGTTAAAGGTTGGGTGGGACTCCATCCATACCAAATGATAATAGTTAGGATTTTGTGTTTTAGGTGTTGGGCTTTGAATATATGACTTTTATAAATAAACAAGTTTCAAAAACAATAGGATAATTCAAGGTCCTTTCCAGGTCTAATTTCTTATGATCTTTGAAATCTGTAGAAGTTACAATGCAGTAAATATAATTGAATGATACTATCTTAAATTCATTTTACACAGAATAACTCTAACCTCTCTCACAAGACAGACTTTCTGCCCTGCCGGCAAGGCTTAGTGGTTAAGTGTTGACCTATGAACCAGGAGGTCACGGTTTGATTCCTGGTCAGGGCACATGCCTGGGTTGGGGGCTCAATCCCCAGTAGGCAGCCCATCAATGATGTTTCTCTCTCTTCTTCCTCTTCCTTCCTCTCTGAATTCAATAAAAGTATATTAAAAAAAAAAAAAGACAGCCTTCCTGCTACCTCCGACTTATCTAAAGTCCGTAGACACAGGTTGTGAATGTCATATTGCAGCCAGGGCCGTCCTGGCCAGAGAGGTGAATTCTGCCCATTCTTCAGAGCCTGGTTTTGGTGTTCTTTCCTCACTTTCTTGCTCCAAGTGTCCCTATGCTTTCCTGCTCCCCATAGACCCTCCGACGTGGCCAGTCCTCACCCTGAGGAAGTTCTCTGATAACCTTACCCTGGATGAAGTGCTAGCTGATGGTGATCTGGACTTTTAATATCTTCCAAAATAGTTGGGACTTTTGAAGCCTGAAAGTCTAAACCTGGTTGCAAAATAATCTCCGGTGATGAAGTCGGAGGTCCTCTGATAACTTGTGTGGCAGGAAGTTGTGTGTCCATGGGCTGCATCCCTCGGCTTCTCTATCTCTTCCTCCCAGTGTTTGCTTTAGAGATATATTTCCAATTTGCCTTACAGAAATGTTTCCAAAAGTAAATCCCTTGGAATACTGTTCCTAAATGCTCTGATATAAAAGGATTCTGCAGCCAAATGCCTTTGGGAGAATGCTGGGTATTATGTTTCCCTCTTAGAGATTCACTGTGCACCCTGATCCATTTCAGACTTGGAGAAATCCATCAGGGGAGAGTCCTGTTTATCATTGTTTAATCTAGTGTTTCCCAAATGATTTGACCATAGCATTCTGTTTTCCTCTAAGTAACAACATTTCACATCCCTCAGAGCGTGTGTTTCCTGGGACACGGGTGGGAGATGCTAGAGCAGTGGTCCTCATCGGAGGTGATTTTGCTCTCCAGGGGACATTTGACAAAGTCTGGAGACATTTTTGGTTTTCACCACTTGAGGGCAGGGGGAGTGTTCCTGGCATCAGGGGATGCTGCTACACATCCTAAGTGCACAGGGCAGTTCACACAGAATTATCTGGACCCAGATGTCAGCAGTGCTGAGGTTGAGACACCCTGTTCAAGAGATAGGCAAGGTGGGGGTCTGTTTAAAAGCAGTGCAAGACCCTGCAAAGTCAGCTAGTCAAGCCAGGCCTTTTATGATGAGGAATGCTTTCCAGACAGTGCTGCCCGAGATGCACCCAGGTGATATTTCCCTGAATGCCATCATAGTAGATCCAAAGCTGAGCACTCCTTGGCGGTCAGAGGCAGCACCCAGCTCCCCTAGACCCCCATGAGGGCAGGGATGACAGGCCCCTTCTCACTGCGTGGTGTCTGGGATCAGGGCTGACACGGCATCTTAATTCCTTCTTGTCCTCCCTCCCAGAATCAAGCCGTTTAGCCCCACTACAGGAAGAGACTGTTTCCCCAGCTTGCACGTTGCGTTTTATTTTTTAAATCTTGTTCCAAGCCCCGTTTTTTCTTTTTCTTGGGCTGACAGGGCTTGGCTGCTCCTTCCGGAGATGTGGACGTGGTGGGGAACAACAGGCTTGCTGACAAGCACAGGAGCATTCCTGGGACTGGGATTCTTGAAGTCCTGGTGATTTATCTGTTTCCATAAAGCAGAGCAATGATGCTTGTTGGTCAGCAGAGCTCACACCTGCAGCCTCCCCCCCCCACCCCCGTCACCCCCTGCTCAGCCTGCTCCAAATCTGGGAGTCAGAGGAGATGGTTCCAGTCCAGGTTTTCTGATTCTCCAAGTCACTAAACACGGAGCTGTTGGGGACCTTAGCTCTCTTTGAGAATATGATGGAAATAATGGAACTTCTTGCAGATAAAACCATATACACAGCTTTGCATGTGATTTGAGGTGGTGCATGGACCTGTGTGTTCGTGAACTCAGAATTTCTCTTACCTCAATGTTGGGGCATTCCATGGAGACTGTGGATGGTTTTGTGGCTATGTATTGAGCAGCAGCCTTGGGGCATACAAGGGAAGGAGCCACCTCAGTCCCTGGCCTCAGAGAACTGCTCTTCTTGGGGAATGATAATTGAACACAGTAAGTTAGTAACTGCTTGTGTTTTAGCTCATTCATTCATGCATGCATTCATTCAGCACACATTTATTGAGTTTCTATATGTCAAGTGCAGTGTTAACCACTGGGGAGACAGTCTTCCTTCTCAATAATAAAGGATATAGGAATTAAAAGAAAGCAAAAAAAAAAAAAAAAAAAAAAAGAAAGAAATTTGAATCCTGAAGATAAGGCTGAAGGGAGTGGCTTCAAGTTCAGGTGCAGAGCATGAGCTGAGTGAGAGTAGCTGTAGCCATTTAGGGCCAGGGCATCTCTTCTATGGTCAATGGCTTTCCAGGTATAAAATCTGCCTGTGGGGATTGAGGAATTGTGCAGTATCAGGCAGGGTCTGCCCTGGTGCCTGCCATTGTGCCCTGGACTCAAGCTTGGTCTGAGAAGCACCTTAAAGAAAAGTTCCAGAACCTTCCAGTGTCCCAAAGCAGCACTGCCCATTTCCCCTATTCAATGTCCTCTGCAGAGCTGGGGCCACTTGGTGGGTGTCCTGTAGTTGTTATAGGAAAGGAACAGAGGACACAGAGAGCTCCACCTTGGAGTTTTGGGACTTGGCTCTCCAGTTGGAATTCACAGCCCCCTCATATTTTGCTGAAGGAGGAGGACATGAGGCAGGGCGGGGTGGGGGAGCAGAGTAGAATCATGTCCTTGATTCATTGCTGAGCTTGGTAGGGGATAAGGCTGACTTTTCTGATTACATGTCCTTACTGAGGGGCTCACTGATGAAGTCTCTGTACAGGGAGAACTTGGCAGAACAATGAACACCTTTGCAATGCATCATGTTGATGCCACGCTTACCTCTGTTTGGCCTGCCTCGTTTGGGCTCCATAATGAATCATAATGAATCCAATAAAGCAACTAGACTGCTTCTGGCTAGGATACATGCTTTCGTCAGCCTGGGAAGAGGTCGAGCTGGGCTGTTTGAGCTGGCAAGTACTTTGAGCTCAGCTATGATCCAGCCTCACCATTGGATGCTCTTGCATGGGATGGGTCCATAGAATTTGTGTCTGCATGAGGTTGTGATGTTCTCCCCTGAAGAGGGACAGGGAAGTTCATAATAGCTAGATTCAAAAGAGAAAATCACTTTTCCATAATTGGTACTTTTTCATTCTTTTTTTTTTTTAATGCCCACCACTATTACTCCAGCTCTGAATCCCTAGAGCAGGCGTCCTCAAACTACGGCCCGTGGGCCACATGCGGCCCGCCGAGGACATTTATCCAGCCCTCCGGGTGCCGCTGCCTGTCCTACTTAATAGCCGACTTGTCCCGGGCCCGCAGTGCACATAGGAATTAGTTCATAGTTTTTTTTTAAACTATAGTCCGGCCCTCCAACGGTCTGAGGGACAGTGAACTGGCCCCTGTTTAAAAAGTTTGAGGACCCCTGCCCTAGAGAACTGCAGTGTAGGGAAAAAGACCACACAGACATTGCAGTTGTAAGCAGGTAATGAGAACCAGATACAAGCAGGCAGCTCTCTGCCTTGAGAACAGGGGTTACAATTACAGATTTATATGGCTCCATTTTCTGCTTTCAATATAGCCTGTCGACATCTCAAGCTGAGAGCCCATTGCTGTGGTCTGGGCAGCCTCCTGCCCGCTCCTGTGTCAGGAGAGATTTATTATTCTTATAGACTCTGCTCATATCAAGTCCCTCAAGATGGGCCTACGGAGGGCAGATTTGATTTTATTTCATTTTGCTGAGAACCACAGCTAGCAGAGACGTTTATTCTGTATCTCAGGGTAGGCTCCCGAATCTAGGTGAAGAAGGTAGAGAAATTGAATCAGGCAGAGACTGCGTTGAAAGAAAACGAAAATGGAGCCAAAAGGCCATTTATTGCCACATGGTGGAAACAGCAGATTGGAACAATAACCGAAATGCCTGTCAGTTGGGAACTGGTTGACTCAATTATGGTCCATCCATAAAACAGAATATTACGCAGCTGTTAAAAGGAGTGAGGGAGATTTATTTCCACTGATAAAGACTGAGCACCAGCCTGAAGTGGAATGTGAAAAAATAAGGGCAATGCAAGGTGTATAGCATGCTTTCGTTTGTATAAACGTCCTACTGATCTATAATTGCGTACCTTGCATCTACAAGGCTGATCTTGATACTAGTATTTGTAATAGTATTTGCCACTAGGGGCAGACTTGATTGAGGGATGGAGAGGTGGGAAAGCTTTATGTAAAAAACCCTCTGTGCTTCTGGATTATTATTATTTTTTTTTACTCTGCTTGCATTACTTTCTCAAAAATCACTTACATCTGAAAAACGAATTTCAAAATCTCATAATGCCTAGCAGGGTTTGCTTTCAGAAGGGTGAGCAAATGGTGGTTTGAGTGTGACTAACCGAAGCTATCCAGAAATGAAAAGTTGTCTCCAGGAACTCCCATTATAGTGCGGGATTTATCATTGCTAATGAGAAGTCAGAACTAGAACCTGTCAGGTGCGGTACGATTTTACCTTCATTTATGGGGATGAATTGAGTACATTATGGGCCACATAAATTGCATTTACACCACACTGATTTATCATGTGCCATCTGTTAAAGCTTGGACACCCCTCCTAATGACATCATTGTTTCTGCCACCCGGGCTCCCTGCCTCGCCTTTGATGTCTTGTTATTCTTCAGCATGGTTGGGGTGGTCAGTCTGTTTCTCTGGTGGTTCTTAGAATTACTTTTCTGTGAATCAGGAGTTGAGCGAGAGCAGAAATGTTTGGAGTGGCCATGTGGAAGGCAGTGAAAGCGAGGAGGCCTTTGGCAACCAGAGTGGCATGCCCCTCTTGGAACCAATCAAATTCTGCGTGAAAACCCCCCCAGCAGGTTATATGTTGTTCACGATCCAGAATTCCACAGCCCCTTTCCTGAACCTTTCTCTGATGTCCTATTTCCCTCCTCCAGTAATGCTCGGCCCTGCACATTTGATAGAAGCTTTGATAGTCAGAGAGCATCCTCCTGGGTTATGGGGGAAAGTTGACCAGATAGCCAGGAGGTAGCCCGACTCTGTATCTCTGCACATTCTGCCCCAGGTTATTGAAAAGGCATCTCATCTTTTCTTCTGGACATCAGATTCCTGGAGGGTGAGAATTTGTTCACTTCCTTACTCAGGGCAGAGATTAGCGTATATTTCCCTGGGCTATACTTCAAAAATCCAAGTCATGTAGGATGTTACTAGGTTATAGCATTGTATCTGGAAAGTTCTCTCCCCAGAGTGTATTTCTGTGGCAGGAAAGGTAAAAGCTGGAACAGAATTCCTAAGGAAGTTAAATAAATAAATGGAATCATTCTTAGTACAATGTGTATGCAGAATAAGGACTTGAGAAGCATAAGAGAAACTTGGTTGCCCTTTGAAAGTTTAACTGTAAGTAGAGGCAAGTACTTTAGTCTTATTCTGAGCCCTCTGCTGCCACCATATAAATAGTATCTATATCTATGACTTTGGGACGATGTTTCCTATGTCTGGCTTGCTCTGGCTAGTAGGGACCTTGGCTGTCCCAATGCCCAACTTCATCAGATAATTCAGGACTTCCTCCCTCATCCTGTCCCTTCTTAATGGTTTGGCATGATTCAGGGGATCCTGTGCCAGGGCTGCCATATCTCTCATCGGTAACTCACCCATACAGGAATGTCTTTCCCAGAACAGAGAGCTCGAGCCCATCCAGGCTCCATATAACAATGCTTCTCTCCCCTGCAGAGGCACCAGTGTGCAGGCTGCACCCGAGTGCTCTCCACAGTGCTAAATAACACAATGCAGCAGACAGCGGTCCCTATAAATTACTGAAAACTGGCCTGAAAAGACAATGGAGGGTGCATAAATCCAACTGTTTAGCCAGAAGCCCATTAACTTAAGGCAGACACAAACTACTTCCTGGTAGGAATTTCCAGTGGAGGGGGAAGTAGGAAAAGGGGGAACAAAAATAGCTATAATGGAAAGAAGGTCAGAGAAAAAGAAAAGAAACAAGAGATCTTTTTCAAGATGTTAAGAGAGAAAAATCTTATGGTCCTGAGTTGAAATCCCCAGGTAGACTGATTATCATTGGAAGGTTCCCTTATTCCCACTGTTGGATTAGCCCTTTCCTATCTCTGCAGTTCAATAATTTACCCATCTAGTGGCTCATATGTCACCTCCTCCCTGAAGCCTTTCCTGATGTTTCAGATGAAAACGACTTTCACTTTTAGGGTTTACCTCTATTTTGTTGCTCATGCTCTCTTAGTGCTGTGCTGACTTTCTACCTTTTATGATGGTTATTTGTATCCTTGATTTCCCATGTGCACTCCCCCTTCCTGCCCGCCCACACCCCCCCCCCCCCCCCCGCAATAAAGTCTACAAAGACAGAGATTTTGACTCGGTAATTGTCAATTTAGGAACTATTTTAGTGAATGTTTATTATAAAACATTCCCAGTGTTAGTGGGGGATAGTTAGATGAGCAAAATATGGCTTTCGGACTAATGACATTTACCTTTGGCAAAATCATATATGGTTCTTTGCATAATATATGTGCTATCTCTATTGAATAAATGAAGTTCAACCCTCTCTTTTCTGCTCAAGAATGAGGAAATTGAGATCCATGGCTACTACTTGACCTTCTAAGGTGACACTCCTAGTTTGCATAAAGGCAGAAATTCAGGCAATTCTTTTCTTGCTCTATTCATAATTTACAAACAGTGCCATTCATTCTCTTGGCCAGTTGTCTCATGGATGAATAAGTAGGACTGGGAGATCCTGGAAACAGCCCTGACCAACAGCTGGGGATACAACTTCCAGAGTGCACTGAGAGCTAAAGAAAGAACAGACAGGAGCTCGCCAAAGCAAGGCCAGTGGAGTGGTGGGTATATTTGAGAAAGGCTAAAAAAGGATTTCGTGAACTCAAGAGAAGGCCTCTGGTGGAGTGAGAGGGCTGGGCCTGGGGCAGGCAGATCCCAGGCTCTGATGACTTGTGAAGTCAATGATACTTATCACTTCCTCTTTAACTGGTCAACTTGCAGGTGTTTGTAGACTCGTGGAAGCAATATGGACTCAGAGCCCTGCAGAAAAAAAATGTATCTTTCCCAACTTAGCTTAAATCAGTTCCTTGTCAAACTTGAAAAACAGCCTTTCCTTTTCTTGGTTGCTATGCAGGTTAAGTTAGAGCAGGAAGATAACTCACAAAGCCATCTGATCCAGCCCTGCCTTTATGCCAGTAAAATATGGTCGCTATTTAACAGAAGACCTAAAAAACACTCGGGAGTGAAAGGGTCTAAAACCACACAGGAGCGATCTCTAGCTGATGGTAGCCCAGTTGTGATCAGTGGTGTGTAGAGTGGTTGTTTTGTGAACTTTTTTTTTTCTGATTAGGATTTTGGTAGAAGGAAGCATTTAGTTCAGCTGAAAGCCAGACTCTTCAGGGACTGACTCTAAGGCCATCCCTTCCACCCTCAGCTTGGAACATGGGAGTGCTGGTGTCTACAGGCTTTGCACTCAGGTGGCTGTGCTTGGATGACACAGAAAGACTTAAGGGGTGGGGGGTTCCCATGCTGCCTTGAGATGGTCTAAGCTGGAGCAACCACAGGTACCCAAGGCCAGGGTATCTCCTTAGTCCTTCTCTCTTTATTCATAGCAGATGTGTTTTTCTGCTGATACCTAATGGATCATCCAGAGTTCTCTACAACTCTGGGAAAATTGGAGCTCTTTCCAAATTGAGATTTTGTACGGGGCTATTGTCAAAGCAGATAGTTATATTTTCCATACCTCTTTTTATAACCAAATCAGTGATTAAGATCTATTTCTTAGACCAGAGTTGTTATATTTCTGTTTTGGAATCAAATCAGAAAGAAGGGAGGTGAATAGATTGGTAGCACTGCTATAGAGGGAAGCTTGGACCAGTGTCTACATTCTCTGAAAAGAGAAACTCATGTTTTGGGGGTGATTCTGGTCTGAATGAAAAACTTAGGCTACTGAAGACCTGGGGGTAGAGTGGGGAGGGGCTGGGAGGATGTGAGTAAAGAAGGGGTGGGGGATGGGAGATATCTATAATACTATCAACAATAAAAATTTTTTAAAATATATTTTTATTGATTTCAGAGAGGAAGGAAGAGTGAGATACAAACATCAATGATGAGAGAGAATCATTGATTGGCTGCCTCCTGCACAGTCCATACTAGGGATCAAACCTACAACCTGGGCATGAGCCCTGACTGAGAATCAAGCCATGACCTCCAACCATTGAGCCATGCCAGCCAGGTAAAAAATATATAAAAAAAACCCCCAACAAACCAAAAACTCAGAGGCCAAGGAAAGTCAGAGTTATCCTATATAATAAAAGAGTAATATGCAAATTGACTGTACCTCCGCTATACCCACAAGCCATGCCCACCAGCCAATCAGGAGCGAATATGCAAATAAACCCAACCAAGATGGCTATGGCCACAGAGAGCAGGAGGGAGGCTTGGGTTTCCCCAGCAATGGAGGAAGCCAAGCTTTCCGCACACCCTAGTGGGTCCAGGCCTCCACTCCAGGCTACAAAGTTTAATTATAGAAGATAAATAAAGCCCAACAGAAATGGCGGCAGCCACAGAGCTGGAGAGAGCAGGAGGCTAGGGTTGCCCCCGGCGATGGAAGAAGCCAAGCTTTCCGCACACCCTGGCCTGCCTTGGCCTCCATTTAAGGCTACAAAGTTTCAATTATAGAAGATACATAAATCCCAACAGAAATGGCTGCGGCCACAGAGCAAGCAGAAGGCTTGGCTCCACTCCAGGCTACAAAGTTTCAATTGTAGAAGATAAATAAATCCCAGATCCCAGGGCCTCCATTTGGGTCGCCAGGGGGCGTGGCCAGCCTGCAAACCACCATAGGCCCCTCGCCCAGGTTGCCCCACGCCCCACGGGAACCCCCACCCTGATCCAGGACACCCTTCAGGGCAAACCAGCTGGCCCCAACCCGTGCACCAGACCTCTATCTTATCTAACAAAAGAGTAATATGCAGATTGACCATCACTCCAACACACAAGATGGCTGCCCCAATGTGGTCAAAGATCCTGCCCCCATGTGGATACAAGATGGCCACCACAAGATGGCCAGCAGGGGAGGGCAGTTGGAAGAGACCAGGCCTGCAAGGGAGGGCAGTTGTGGTTGATCAGGCCAGCAGGGGAGGGCATTTAGGAGGGACCAGGCCTACAAGGGAGGGCAGTTAGGGGTGACCATGCCAGCAGAGGAGGGAAGTTGGGGGTGACCGGGCCTGCAGGGAAGGGCAGTTGGGGGGGACACAGGCCTGCAGGGGAGAGCAGTTGGGGGGTACCAGGCCTGCAGGGGAGGGCAGTTAGGGGTGACCAGGCCTGCAGTAGAGGGCAGATAGGGGCAAACAGGCTGGCAGGGGAGCAGTTAGGCATCAATCAGGCTGGCAGGGGAGTGGTTAGGGGTTGATCAGGCTGGCAGGCAGAAGCAGTTAGGGGCAATCAGGAAGGCATACAGGCAAGCAGTTGGGAGCCAGCAGTACTGGATTGTGAGAGGGATGTCCGACTGCCCGTTTAGGCCCGATCCAGGTAGGATCTGGCCTAAACGGGCAGTCGGACATCCCTCGAGGGGTCCCAGATTGGAGAGGGTGCATGCTGGGCTGAGGGACACACACCCCCTGCCCCGTGCATGAATTTCATGCACCAGGCCTCTAGTCCTGAAATATAACCTATCCTGTTAGAGGTATCTAGGCAACAGGGCTTGATGGGAAGAAAATGGAGAAAGTGAGACTGGACTTGCACACAAAGGCAGCTTTGCTGCTATGAGGCTCGTCCTCCCATGGCATATGCTTGGCTCCTCTTTTTGACTGCTTCCCATTCTGCTTTGCTTCGCTAGGTAAGCATGTTAATGACTTTAGAAGACCATTTGGTCCTTGAAGGCAATGAGTATTTTATTCCCCTTGGATTACACATAGTATTTGTATTGTTCTGGTTGTTGGAAGAAATGCAATAAACATTTATCCTTGTGGTCTTTGCAACATTTCCTGCTTGGAAAGTGAACTTCTAGGTATTCTTAGTATCAAGGTGGCTACAGTTCTTCTTCATAATGATTATTTCCTTCCAAAGATTATTCAAAAGTAGCCTTCTTCATGAAACTTAAATGATTCTGATTCATGTTGCCCTACCATCTAAATCCCTATATTTTTGTAGATTTTGCATTATCCTTTCTCATCCCTTCCTCCAGCCTCGGGTGGACTGTGGGTTCCTTGGGTTTTCCACAGTGGCTATGTCTCAACTTTGGGACTGAGCGGTTTTGGGGTTATTGATTTTCCAATTATCCTTTGTAAGGGATAAGTTTCAGTGCATCAATATCATGGTTGTTGGAACTTCTGTGTGTCTGTAAAAGATACATTCTGACATATATATATATATATATATATATATATATATATATTTATATTTATATATTCCAGCTCATTGCTTATATATATTATATATAATTACTTATGTAAAATTATATATGAATTATATATGAATATTATACACATACTTTATCTCATTTTAATCCTCACAACAAACCTGGGATACGCATTATTATTTTTATTTTTGAGAAAAAAAAATAGATTCTTATCACTTTAGAAGTGAGATATTTTGAATGTCAGATAACATAATCTCATCTCATATAGATTATTTATTTTTAACCTGGAGTGGCTGAGTAGGAAGTTGAACTATGTACAGCAAACACAGACTCTACAATTAGGGTAATTACAATAATGAGTCTGCACTCTTGCTCTCGCCCAAGGTCACACAGCCTGTAATCTGGGAACCTGTAATTTAGTCTCAGGCCTGCCTGATTCACATGCTTCCAGTTCTTCCTGGTAAAAGGACTCAGTGATGGTAGGCTGTGTTTAGGAATTTGGATTCTGTACCAACAGTGACCATTGAAAACTTGATTGGAAGCTAAGTGCGAAATGACATTATGGGTTAACAGGGTAATGTTGCTAGGAGGTTGGGGCAAGGGTGGGAAGCTGTGAGAAAGAAGAGGGATCAGTTAAAGAACATGGTATTATAGTATTCCAAGTAAAATGTGCTACAAATCTGGCCTGGAATTGTGGCAATACAGAGGATGTGATAACCAGTTATTACTGCAAAGGTAGAGTTGTTAGGACTTGGTAGTGACTAAGTGAGTTTGGAGAACAATCAGGTCAGTAACATCGCTTTCAGGTTTTTCTTATGGGTGTCAGGAAGGGTGCTGATGCCATTAACCAAGACAAATACACACAGAGGAATGGGGGTTTTATGTAGCAGATGAGAGGAAGGAAAATGTGTATGATTTTGACATATGATTGAAGTACCAGTCATTTGAAAGGTTTGAGTTTTCTAGGAGGTAGTTGGGTTTATGGGACCCAAAGATCAGGGAGGAGCCTTGGATGGGAGAGAGAACCTTTTGATCCATTGGCACTTAGGTGGTAAGAAAGCTGTCAGAGTGGGTTAAATCTCTCAGGAATTTAATGTGGAGAAAGAAGGAGGGCTGAAGGTGGAACCTGGCAACAGCCACAATTGAAGGGGCAGAGCGAGGCATATCAGCAATGACAAAGCCAAAGGAAATGCCGGCAGAATTTTAGGAGTGCAAGGTCTGCTCCCTTTTCTCGCCTCAGTTTCCAGGCCAGAGAAAAGTCATACACAGCTGCTTTATGCTTGGAAGCATCCACTGAAGAGTTCCAAGATCCCCTTATCTGGATCATTCATCCTTGAATTTCTGGAACAGTCATGACTCAAAATACTTTGTTCTGTTGTCAGGTTTCATGCCCATATTTTTGTCAGATTTTGTGTCCAGGTTTTTGGTTTGGAAAATGTCATACACTTAGTGTTCATCAGCTCTCCGGAGTGAAGCATGAAGTATTTCCCAGTACGCCTGTTTTCCTTCAAGGGTCGATGGCTGAGGCATTTTTTATCATAAAGCCAAAGTGATAAAGAGCCAAGTGGCTGCTGTAGATGGGAAAGACAAATAGTGGTAAAGGGAGTTCTGGGGCTCAGAACAGATGCCTGGGGTATGGGGTGGAGAGTCCTTCAGGAACCCAGAGGAGAAGTAGCTACAGGAATCCAAGGAAAATGGACCTAAAGAGCCTTTATCAAAAGGATTTAAACAAAAGATCAAGATAACAAGGTAGATTGTGTGTGTGTGTGTGTGTGTGTGTGTGCAATTTATTAATTATTATCCAGCATAGTTGAAGAGGAAGAGATTTAGAAAGTAACTTCAATAGGTAATGCATACCTACCTTCTTCCAGGACAAAAAGACTGGTGGGGTAACAAGTAGATTCAGGAGGGACCACATTGGAGTTTCACTCTTGGCTAAACACATTGTCCCTCTGAATCTCATAGTCTAACACTCACATAAGGCTTGCTGAGGATGAGGAGCCTCCTTCTCTCTACCCTAAAGAGGAAGCTAGCCGGTCTTGGTGAGGGGGATGGAGATGATTAAGACAAACCACACTGGGGATGATCTCTGAGGACATTATTCACAGGCATATCAGATTCTGTCCCCCTTTTCATAACAAATGTTTTGAAACACTCACTTTATAATACTGAAATGAAATTCAGAGAAAATGTAGCTTGCCTACATACATAATTAAAATCAGCAGAATGCCATAACTCTGATACAAAGGATATATAAATGGAGATTAACTTATAACAAAATGTTTGTGTTTTAATAAATGGTCAGGTACGACTACCCTAGAAAGTATAATGAAGCTGTCAGATGCTTGCTGCTATACATAGCATCATCATGAGTAGGACAGCTACAGAAGCAGGCTGAGGCAGGTGTGTGGCATTGGCAATTCCAACACTATAAATGGTGTTGCCATTTAGTATGTGATTTAAAAAAAATGGCAAATACTTTTTTTGTGTGTGAAAAAGTTCTTTAAAAAACAAATGAAACTCTTTCCTTATCCTACATAGTTCTTGTATATCTAGAAAATTTCGTCTATTAATATGAGACAAAAGTATTTTCTGCTTATATGTAAAACAAATTTAGGTTCTAGGCTTGGTTGATAAATGGGCTCTTCCCTACAAGAATGTCTGGTGGCTCTTTCAAGCTGTATGATATGGGAGATGATTTTTCTCTGTCCACTAAATCTAGTATTGTCTCATCTCACCAAATGTTCAAAATGCCCTCTAAGGGCCAATAGCCCTCCTGTTCATAACCCATACAAAGTGTCCAAAAAACCCCCTGCATATTAAAAAAAAAAAAAAAAAAAAAAAAAAAAAAAAAAAAAAAAAAGGCTCGTGGAGGCCAAAAAAGACCAGTTCTACTGGGAACCTAAGAGATCTATTTATCCACTGGAACAATTCTTGGTACCCTCAAGGAGCTGTCCCTGGTGCTGCTTGGACTTCGGTACTAGCTAATTTGATTCCCACAGATTAGACACATTTCAAGTCCTACCTGCCACATGGCCTCTCTTTGATCCTGGCTCCCTGAGCCAAGGCTCTAGTCACCAACTTTAGCTTTCTCCTTAATGTGAGTTATGTGCCCAATAGCCAGGCCAGCAGCCAGGCCTCCTTGACCTGCTTTGGATTGAGAACCACCCTGAGCGGTCGTGTGGCTTTGGCTGAACCTTCTTGGTTGGATCCAAAAGAGGAAAGGACCACAATTGCTAAGATGTTTTATAGAAAAGTCCTTGAGGAGGGGTTCCAAGAGCTGTCTCCCTTTTAGCTGGGAGAACCATAGTTGTTTGCTGTATTTCATAAGTTCTGAGGTTTCCATAGTTTGTGTGTGTGTGTGTGTGTGTGTGTGTGTGTGTGTGTGTGAAAAGCTGGTCAATACTATACCTTTTGTAGACAAAGCTCTTAACAATATTTTCCAATCTGTGAGACCTGTAGGAATGCCTCTAGTACGTGGATGTGGTGGTAAGTAACATTGGTTCATTTGGTGAGAGAATTGATCCTTTTTCAGTTTGCTTTCAATCCCTTTAGGGCATCAAGGGGGAAATCTGGGTTTGGGGCTAGTGTGTGTTTAACACCTTCCTAACACTTGTTAATCTTCTGGTTTAATAAAGAAAAAGCCAGCTTCAGGCTCAGAGCCCAAAGCAGGGGATGGTACTGACTAGACTTTAATGACCTTATTTTTTTTCTGCTTTAAAATTATTATCACAATTACTCTGCATTCAAGGCAGGTAATACTGATTTTCCTTTTTACCAATTTCTCTTTCAAAATAAATTAATTTTAGTAAAAGGAAGAACCAATTTAAAGAAATACATTAAACTTAGTGTAGGTGTTACACAGATATAGTTGCTAGGAAGGTGGTACAGAAAGAATGGAAGTTTAGGGAACATTGTCATTTTGCATCATTCAAGGGGCAGGTGCCGGGGTATACTGGTAAAACAAGCTCTGGGGCAGAGGCAGGCCACATTTGCAGGGTCTTGGCTCATTGTCAGTTCATTAAATTATTGGTTTCTTGCACAGACTCACTCCAGATTATTTACTATTCTTGTTGCCGTCTTTGTCCCTGGATAGAAAGCAGCATGTTAATGCCTCATATAATCGGTGATGGATGGCCTCAGCCTGTCAGGCTCTGACACTCTGAGTGTTTAGTAATTTCATTATCTGCCTATTTCTCTACTCTTTGCAGCCTAGCACTTATGACAAGGTGGCATTCATCCCTAATGACATGGGATGGGCTGGGATTCCCAAGAATCATTCTGCATTTATGAGGAGTTAAATTCTTTGAAAGAAGGAATATTTTTATTCCCCTCCCTCCCCAGTTTAGAACAAAGCAAGAAGCCAAACCAAGAATATTTGCTGCTGTAAACATAGAAAGAAAACAATAAATAGCCTAAGTAAGATGTCTGTGAAATGAAACCTTTGGTGACTAGTGACAGTTGCTTTTAGGTAGATGTTTTCTAACTCAAAATGAAGTTAAAAGTTTTTTTCCAAGTATAATTTTTTAAAAAAATGTTGATGTAGATTGGATGTCCACCAATTAACTAAAATAATAGGAGTGACATTTGCATAGGTTTGCTAAGGCAACCTAGGCCAATTTTGCTGCTCTGGAAAGGGGAGCACAATCTTCAATAAGAATCAAGGTAATCTTTCAAAAGTTGAGAGACAATCCATAAGTGTGCTGAGTACTTATTTATTGGCTGTAATTATTTGACCAACTTATATGTGTTACATGCATTTGTTTCACCAACTCTTTAATTTTTTTTTTTTTTATTTCAGAGAGAGGAAGGGAGAGGGAGAGAAGGATAGAAACATCAGTGATGAGAAAGAATCATCAATTGGCTGTCTCCGGCAAAGATCCCCACTCCCTACTGGGGATCAAGCCTTCAATCTGGGCAAATGGCCTGATAGGGACTCATACCCTGACCTTCTTGTTCATGGGTTGATGCCCAACCACTGAGCCACACCAGCTGGGCTGTTTCACTTACTCTGAACAGAAAATTGTAGCTTCAGAGAAGTTAAGTCAATTGCCCAAAGCCACACAGCAGGCAAGGTGGGGCTGGAATTTGAATTTTACATCTCTAGCTGATGTCATTCATATAAAATCCATGCTTTTGGGACTTAGCTACCTTCTTCTTCAGAAAGTCTTTCTAGCCTGGGTGGAAATATTTCCTCATGCCCCCCCTTTTTTAATTGCAAAACTCTCCCAGAGATTGAAAAAAAATCATCTTGGATATTTGACAAAAAGAAAAAAATACACATATGCAGGTTCCTGGGCTCCAACCCAGATGTCCTGACTCAGCATTTCTGAGGGTGAGGCCTGATCATCTGTCTAGCAAGCCCAGCAGGTGTATTCAGTCAGCGGGAAAGATTGGGAAACAGGGCATAAATCTCAGAGGGTAACCCCGGGGACGATATTCAAAATATGTAATCAAGTCAGTCCCTGGGTTCTGCCCAATCAGAAAGGATCTGGCTGTCACTGGAGCAGGATTCCATAGGTTGTCTCAGTGCCAAGCCTTAGCTCTTTGGCACAGGTCATGAGAAAGGCAGGGAGGCCTAGACAGCAGGTCTGGCAGTACTTGAGGGGTGTTGGGACACATGGGGAGCTTGCATAATAGTGTTATACTAAAGGGCCTACAAGTATGTCAATATTTTAGCTGCTGTGGCTATATCAGTGAATACCAGGTGAGTATCAGCAGTTGTAACCCTCATGTGAGAAATTGCAAGCTAGTGGTAAAGACCTCTTTTTTTTTTTATAAGTGCCATATTTTTCCAAACCTTGAATTATCTGCATGAGAACCACAGGGAAGCTCTTTAGAAAAATGCAACTTTGATACCACTACACGCCTCTTAGAATGGCAATAATCTAAAACACGGACAACAACAAATGCTAGCGAGGGTGTGGAAAAACAGAAACTCTATTGCTGCTGGGAACGCAAAATGGTACACTTGGAAGTTAATTTGGCAGTTTCCTTAAAAACCAAAATAAACATATTCTCACCATATATCCATCAATCACCCTCCTTGGTATTGAACCAAATGCGTTAAAAACATATGCCACACAAAATTCCTGTGCCTGGATGTTTATAGCAGCTTTATTCATAATTGGTAAAACTCAGAAGCAACCAAGATGTCCTTTAGTAGGTGAATGGATAAACAACCCATGGTACAGCCAGACAATGGAATAGTATTTAACTTTAAAAAGAATAAGCTACCAAGCTGTGAAAAGACATGGAAGAACCTCACATGCATATTTCTAAGTGAAATAAACTGAAAAGGCTACATTGTGTGTGATTCAAACTATATGACATTCTAGAAAAGGCAAAAGTATAGAGACAGTGAAAAGTTTAGTGGTTGCCATGGGTTGGGGGATGTAATAGGCGGAGTACAGAGGATGTTTAGGGCAGTGAGAGGATTCTGTAAGATACTATCATGGTGGATACATGTCATTATACTTTGTTGAAGCCTACTGAATGTATGACACCAAAACAAAATTAAATATGCGCTTTTGGGTTAGACCAAGTCAGACCCTGGATGCACCTGAGCTTATACATTTTCTCCCTCCCTCCTGGTTCCCCTGGTGGCTGGGAGAGTCCTCCCCTTATGCCACTAGTTTCAAAAAGCACTTCAGTTGCCCAGCTGGTGTGGCTCAGTGGTTGAGTGTCAACCTATGAACCAGGAGGTCACGGTTTGATTCCTAGTCAAGGCACATGTCCTTGCTGTGCAGTGCAAATGGAATCTTTGAGGGTAAAATACGAATCTGTTGCAAACATAATTTTTACATCTTAGGACTTTCATCTGGGCATGTACGTTTTGAAGCAGAGCCTGAAAGGAGGAACTCAAACATCTAGGGATGCATTTACTTCTAACACCAAAATTATTCGTGAATTTACAGATATGTAAAGGAGTATGGTGTCATTGTAGTGTGCAGCAAGGGCAAGCTTCAGATCTCGTTAAAAAATTCAAAAGTTTTACCACTTCTGAAAGTCTTAAGTTTAAACACTGATAAGAATAGAACTTACAATGATTTTGAAAGATCCTGACTTCTTTGATGCTAAAATGGGAATTGTATTCTCTGAGATTTATTTCCCATTGCCAGCTCACTAAGCAATTGCTCACATTATCTCTTTTCTTTTTATTATATTTTAAGACATTTAAAATATTTTGGTGAGTCATTCTTCATGGTAATTAGGTGTAGTGATTAGAATAGCTTTTATATTCTGAGGCATTAAGTTTCTCTTAAACACCTCAACATCATCATTCTCAGTAATGACCTAGTATTTAACAAATGTTTCACAGAGAATTTGGAGCCCTGAAGCCAAGAACTAGTGAGCCTGTCAGGTGATGGGCATGGAGGACCTGAAATCTCCTTATTCTGGATATACTGGACAATTGAATGATCCAACATGAGAAAACAGAAGAGCCCAAACACTGAAAAATTAGCCACAATGGAGATTGACTGTGTGGAGTTTATACACAGTTGTTTTGAAACATCTTGAAATAGTTCTTGGAATTGAGGTAGCACTTTTCAGGCTGAGCTGATCAATCTGTCTGGGATTTAAAGAACAAGATACTAGGCTGTGGTTTCCCCCAGGAAACAATGGGTTTATTATGGGAATAGCCGGGAAGTAGCAGTGCTGGGAGCATGGAGAATATGTAGGACTGTGAAATCCTCCTTCTAGCTCTAAGGCCCAAATGGAGCAAAAGCAAAGAGAGGAAGGAACTCCATGCGTCATAGTCTGGTCCATGGATGTACTTGGGACCTACTGAGCATCTACAGAATCCCTTTCCTTCAAAAACAGATTCTATTACCTTCCAAAGCTAAGAACAAATTCTGAAGGTCAAAGAGGTTACTATTCTGGTGTTGTGGCCAAAAGGTATGTGCTTAGAAAAAATCTTGGGAGGGAGACACCAAATTGAGTTTTTCCCACTCTTTCTCTTTCCCTCCTATACACCTGATTGGTTAGGACACAGGGCATCTGTCACCACGATAGCCAGAGCACCAAGGTTCCAACAAGATGGAAATTTCTTTCCCTCCCACGTCCAGGTGTAGGTGTGTGGTCCAGGGAGGGTAAGTGGCTCTGCTCCACAAGGTCATCCAGAGACCCATGCTTCTTCCATCTTGTTGCTCCACTAGCCTCTAAGTTTGTCCCTTCCACATGGATGAAGCTAGCCACTGTCACCTCCATGCTTCTTTTTATGGAAGTGATTCCACATTTGCATATATCACGTTCACTTATGTTCCAATGGCAAAAATCTTAGTCTTTTGATCACTTCTACTTGCAAAGGAAGCTGGGAAATGAAATGTTTAGCTGGATAGAGACTGAAATGAGGTGAGAGGGTTTCCAGTTCTAAAGGGAAGAAAGGGTGTGTGTGTAATAGCGTTGGTAGTCTCTGTCACAGAACCCATCCCTTATTAAGTCAGTGGCCCAGTCATTCTGCTGTCAGATCCCTTAGGGTTCCTCAGATTCTGCCTGTAGGGGATGGAGATTCTATGGGGCTGAACATTTAGGCTCCAAACCTTAACTCATGTAGCTCACCTAAATTTTACTTGTCATTTTATTTGTCTTATGCATTGGGTTTCCACATCAGTTTCCTTTAAAGAAAGATTTTCTGGGCTAAAATATTTTTGAAAACTACTGCTGTAAGCACTTTCTATAATCCTCTGTATTTCCCATCACTGGCACTTTTTTTTCCTTCTACCTTATCACCTCTCTCCATTTCTGGGTGTCTCTTGGTTGCTGTTTATAAGGAAAGCGCTTAATGTTCCTGTGTGAGTCCCAGGCTCATTCACTCACTCCAGCTCTGACTGCAGGTGAGTGATCCTACGTTTGCTTCTGGATTCTCATGAAAGACGGTGTTATTTTCCTGATTCTTTTCTCCTCCGGCTCTTCCTTGGAGAGCCCTTTGCCTCCTCCAGGGTTCAAGATCTTTCTCCTTGACTAAATTTACTGCTGCCTCAGAGATCTTCTCTTCCCCATGGAACCCTGTTTCACAATCCAGGGAAAGAGCAGTTGAGTCATTGGGATGCCATTCAACCCTGAGGAATTCATTTGAGATGTCAGTCTCCCTGTGCCTCCATTTATTTCATTGCCTTATTGGGGTGAAGGGTGATGTTAGTATAGAGATGGTAGATTGAAACTGCTTAATGCTTTTCAGTTCCCACAGCCTTTTGCATGGAGCATCTCCTATGATTCTAACAAGTGCACTGATTACGCTCATTCTCTAACCTCCTCATGGATTTCCTCTTTGGTTTGTGGTCCAGGTCTCCTGTCTTCACACCCCCACTCTTTACCCTCCCACTAAGCTTTCCCTTTCTCCTGTTCCTTCTGCCATTTATCACCCCCCTCTTGTTCATGAGTAAATCTCAGTTCTTTATTTTTAAATCATAATCTCAGTTCCCCTGCTATCTTTGTACAGATTACCTCAGTCTGCATTATAAGGCTCACAGAAAGAAGTGGGAAAAAAGTTATGAACATTTTCAGATTAATATTTGGCCACTTTGTAACTTTCTGTAAATTAAGTCAAGCTATGCTTAGCTTCCAGATGAGGAAACTGAGGCACAGAGAAGTCAAGTGTCTTTCCTAAGATCACACAGCTAGTAATCAGAAGAGGCAGGATTCTAAACAGGATATTCATGAATAGCTGTCCATACAAGATCATTCTGCCAGCTGAACTTTTTGTCTCCTCTGAGTTAATTTCTTGTGTGCTCAGAGGGTAAGTCTAGGCATGGAGAGGTTGGGAGTCTAGTTACAGGTGATGTTCTAGGATTGTGGAGAGTGGCCTCAAGAACAGCAGCGTACAATCTGAATGTGACTAACGATGCTTTAAACTCTAGAACCCTCTGCAGTTGGGGCAGAACTGGAATTATCAGGCTGGTATCACAGTAAATCACAACACCTGTTATGGAAAGCCATCTGAAGATTGTGCCCAAAGCTGCTTTACAACATTGGTCTTGGCCTTGGACTAAGTATTATCACACCTTGGACTTTTTAAATATATCTTTATATATATTTAAACATTATTAGAGGCCAAGTGCATGAAATTCATGCACTCGGGAGGGTCCCTCAGCCTGACCTGTGCCCTCTCACAGTCCGAGAGCACTCAGAGGATGTCCAGGAATGGGCCTAAGCCATCAGTCGGACATCCTTAGCACTGCTGCGGAGGTGGGAGAGGCTTTCGCCACCACCACCACCACCGCTGTGCTCACCAGCCTTGAGCCCGGCTTCTGGCTGAGCAGCACTCCCCCTGTGGGAATGCACTGACCACCAGGGGGCAGCCCCTGCATTGAACGTCTGCCCCCTGGTGGTCAGTGCATGTTGTAGCAAGAGGTTGAGCAGCCTTAGCATATCATTAGCATATCACACTTTGATTGGTTGAACTGTCAACCGGATGACCGGACACTTAGCATATTAGACTTTTATTATATAGGATATATATTGATTTCAGAGAGGAAGGGAAGAGAGAGAGAGAAGGAAGAGGGAGAGAGATAGAAACATCAATGATGAGAGAGAATCATTGATTGGCTGCCTCCTGCATGCCCCTCACTGGGGATTGAGCCCACAACTCAGGCATATGCCCTTGACTGAAATCGAACTGGGGACCTTTCAGTCTGAAGACCAATGCTCTATCCACTGAGCCAACCCAGCTAGGGCACCACACCTTGCAATTTATCCTAAGCACTTGTGCAAAAATGAAAAGATGGTACCTGCGTGAAAAACAGCATAGTGAGATATGTTTTCTGATCACAATAATAATCATTATGAAGACCTTATGGAAAAATAGGAATACGCTCATGATAAGTTGGGTTAAATAACTAAGGTATATGTATGTACTTGATCACATCTATGCAAAGATCTATGTTTTATTCAACCAGAAAGGAATCATAAAGATAGGAATAGTGTAAAAGGTGAGGTGATTATAGATGACCTATTTTTTTTTCTTCCCCAAATTGTCTTTGGTGTTCTATGGTTTTCATAATGAAAGAATTTGGAAGAGAACTGAAGGGTGTTCACTAAAGCAGGATTTTCTCTAAGCTATTGAGACTAGTTTAGGTCTTTCTTGCCACTTTGGATAATGAAAAATGCTGGAAAACTCCCAGGAGCTTTGGGGGAAGAGCCACGTTCCATAGAGCTCACAGCCCCAACCAACTTTTTCTTCTTGCATTCTGAAGGCCTCTGGGAAAATCTCCTAGGATGTGCACCACATGTGGCACTTATAAACACGTTTGGACTGGTGCTCTTAAGAAACTCTCTCTTCCTAATAATCTGTTCATTAAGTTCCCTGTACAGTGTGTGTGTGTGTGTGTGTGTGTGTGTGTGTGTGTGTGTGTGTGTGTGTTTCAGTCTCAGCTGAGAGATAATGCAGGACAAATTCTTTTATTGAGTGCCTTGGTTCATGAAGAGGATTTAGGGAATTTATGAGCATCCTGATGTTGAGTGGGAAAGTTTATGTTAAGTGTATGTTTCTGTGTGGAGAACATCCATTACCCAATCATTTTCTCTAAGAACTCTCTGAGCCTCTAAATTTAAGAGACCTGAGATAAAGGCATCAGGGCCAGGAAAAAAAGAGATAACAAGACTAGAGAAGAGGAGATGAGTGGCCTTCTAAAAGTTTAGGAGGCACATGTTTGGAACATCTCAGGTTGTTGGTTGTGGGGAAGCAGCGTCTACCTTCCAAGTGCTTCTCCATCCTTTTTTCTTTATTTTTTCCTTGAACTTGATTTTTATAGTTGAACTTTCTGAGTATGAGGGTGACAGCTCAGAAGTTAAAATCATTCCAAGGCTTCCAACACTTGCTGCTCTTCCAGCTGGTAACAGATGGATTTATAGCTATTATTCAATAGAATATGATGCATGAGGAGGTCGTCCTCACACCAGAGAAAAGGCCTCATAATTTACCTTCACATCTGGGTTTGAGTGAGTACCAGGAGGCTGACTCTGCCATGGTGTGAAATGGATTCCCAGGAAGGGGTATGGCTCAGTTGTCTGACCTTTACAGCATATTTAAATACATATTATGGTGTTCATGGTGGTAAATACTAGTAATATAGCTAAGGTTATGCACCGAAGAGAGCCGAGCGAAACATTTGCAGTAAAGCTGTGGGCTGCCCCGGCAGGGGACAGACACTTGGCTTTGAACTGGAATTAGGAATCTGGGTAGGGGAGTGTCAGCAAATATTTTCCACATGGGTGCCAGTTACTTTAGTGCTGAAAGAGCTAAGGCTCCCGAAGAAGATTTTGGTTCTGTTGATTCAGGGCACATTCTACTTTTGTGAGGCGGGGGAGGATGTAATAGTACATCTTCACTTATTTATCCATTCACTAAGCATTTATTTGGCACATACTGTGTACTGAGCACTATTTTATGTGCTGGGGTGTATAGACATGGCCTGTGTCTTCAACTAGCTAACAGTAAAATAAGGATGAATATAAATGAATGTTATAATAATGTGCAATTCAGTGGGAGCATGTATAGAGCACAGAGATAGCATAAAAGAGGGACCGATTAGAGAGAGTGTGTTAACTCTTTATAGAAGGCTCAAGGAAAGGTGAAAATATGGAGGTAAAAATATGACCTGGGTTTTGAAGGATGGATAGGAGTTCACCTATAATGGGTAGATGGGAAGGACATTCCAGACAAAATAAAAAGCATGTGCAAGGGCCTGGAGGCAAGAGAGAGAATGAGGCGTTGGGTGAAGGCAGTTTACTATTGCCTCCATGTCAATGAGATGCTGGAACTGTTAGTAGATAACATTGGGGCCAATCATAAATGGGTACTATATGCCATTTTATTACAGAAAATAAACGAAACAGAGGAACCAGAGGCTCAGAGAGGTGAAGTGACTTTTCAAAGGTCACACAGCAGAAGTGGATTGCTGGTAACTTGGAGAAGTGTTAATGATAAAGACCGAGAGGAATAAATGGACTTGAGAACTGTTTAGGTGGTAATTTGACAGAACTTGATGCATTGAATATAGGAAAATGTAGGGGAGGACAAGGGAGGATTTGAGGAACATTTCTAGATTTTTGTCATATGCAGTGAGAAGGATAATTATGTCATTCACAAAACTCTAGAGGTCCTGAGAGAGAGAACATGAGTTTACTTTTAAGTCTGCTGAGTTTTAGATACCTTTGCAATATACAGATTTAAAAGCTGAAATAAAAGCTCATTTGCCATTTACCTCTCCAAATTTAGTGGCTTAAAAAAACACATATTTGGTTTAGGGTTCTGAGAGTCAGAAATTTGGTTTGAGCTCAGCTGGTTGGCTGTTCTGGTCTTAGCTGGGCTTCCTCCTGCATCTGCTGTCACACACATGTCAGCTGGGTGGCTCTGCCTCTGCAGGGTGGCTGCCACATGTCCCATCCCACAACCTAACCCAGGATTGTTTTGCTGGTGGTTAGGTGGGGTTCTAAAACAACAGGTAGGAAATGTTGGGTAGGTGGTGTCTGGAATTTCAGGTGGGTAGATGGTGTCTGGAGGCCTGGATCCAGTATCACATTCCATGGGCAAAGCAAGTCAAGAGCCAACACAGACTCTAAAGCTGGGGTATCTGACTCTTGTGGGAAGAAGCTGCAAATCACACCTGGAAAGAGATGTAGGCACAGAGGTATGTGGCAGTTGGGGCCATTGCTTAGGGCAGTTGGCCCCATATGTTCTCCAAGAAAGCAGGATGACATGGTTTCAGAGCACATCTTTACTCCTCCATCTCCTAGCTCCTATTCATGTCTCACCCATCTTCCTTGAACAATCATTACTTGGTGGTTGTGTGGGCTAGGCACTCTGCTAGTTGCTGCGGCTACAGAAATGAGTAGAGTGTGGTCCCAGTACCGAGGTTAAAGAAAATCATGTAGCTGTTAGTGGTGAAGGTGAACCTAGTCTGCATGTCCCAGACTGTACCCAGTGTCCTTTACCTGACCTTCTCCTGATGTAACTATCACTGAGCCTCAGCCCCTGGGACACAGCTGCTTCCTGTAGGTGTGCAGGAAATGTGTCACCCACAGTGGGATGGGCTATTTCTGAACATGCTTCAGACATAAAGCACGTTCTCTCTAAGCAGAGACATATGCCAGCTTGAATGTTAAAATTTAACCACCACTGAATCATCTGGAGATGAAATGAAGGTTATGAGATTTTTAAAGCAGAAATAAAGGCCTTTCAACTGTATTTTTATAACTTTTTTTCTGATTATAAGATACATAGGAATATCTACTGTCAGAAATTAGAAAATTTGAAAATATATAAGGAGGAAAATAAAAACCACCTATCATTCACTGATGATCATGTCAACAGAATTGGACATTTATTTTGTTGAAAGGTTAATATTTTGTATAAACTTTTTTTGTTTAACATTGTCATTATACAGAATATACACACATATTTTTTTTCAAACACTTGTTAGTATTTTTTACTGTTTTATAGATTGCATTTGACACTTAACATAATTTTACTTTTAATTCATTAAATGGAAGTACCACAATTTAATTAACCATTTCTCTGTTGTTGGGTATTTATGCTGTTTTGGCAGTTTGCTGTTATAAATAACTGGAGGTCCAGTGTACAAATTCATGCACCAGTAGGGTCCGTCAGCCTGGCCTGTGGGATCAGGCTGAAACCAGCTCTCCGACATCCCCCACAGGGTCCTGGATTGCGAGAGGGCACAGGCCAGACCGAGGGGCCGTGGGATGGCTCCAGGGCATGTCTGGCCCATCTTGCTCAGTCCTGATCAGCCAGACCCCAGCAGCAAGCTAACTTACCAGTCGGAGTGTCTGCCCCCTGGTGGTCAGTGCATGTCATAGTGAGCGGTTGAATAGCCTTAGCATATCATTAGCATATTACTCTTAGATTGGTTGAAAGGACGATCGGACACTTAGCATATTAGGCTTTTATTATATAGGATGCTGTTCTGTCCTCTCTGGTATTGAAGCCATGGTGGGCATCTGATTATTTTCTTTGGATATAGTCTGAGAAGTGAGAATTCTGGGCCAGAGGGAATAAATATTTTTGAAAAAGATTTCTGATAGATATTGGGAAATTGTTTTTCAGAAAGGTCGTACAGTGGTTGCAATCTCATCCTTTAAATTTTATTTGACTCAAAAACTATCTGGGTGGCTGTTGTGGAAACTTTTCAGCAAGCATTTGTTTGTTCATTCCTTCATTCAGTGATTCACTTATTTATGCAGTAAACAATTATAGAGAGATAAAGTACCTAGGGAGAAATACAGATTTCACCTCTAAGGCAGGTGGTTACACAACTTTATGCATTTGTCAAAACTCATAGAACTGTACACCCAAAAGAGTAAATTTTATTCCATGTCAATTTTAAAAATAGAATTTAAAAAATTATGAAGACATGCCCCTAGTCCCAAGGAACTTAAAATCCCATTTAAGAGAGATTACATACAGTAATTATAACATAAGACAAAATGTTAAAATAACGTATAGGAAGGAAAACTATTAGCACATTTGTACACTAGGAACTGGGTCAGGCATTTTCTGCCTTCATTAATTTGTTCATTTCCTGGGAATATTAAGGTGAAAAGCCAGAGTGCTTGCTCTCAAAGAGATTCCAGCATCATGGGAGTCAGACCTGCATATGATTACCATGGGCATGGCAATTATTGTGACAGATACAATGAGAACAGAGAGAATCTGCAGGGGGAGTGGAGGCTGGCTTCTGAGATGAGTGGGAGTTTGATAGGAGACATGAAGGAAAAATCGAGCTTTGCCCTATGAACCCCTCACAATGGCCTGGAAAGGGAGGGCCTCCTATTTAGTCTACGGAGGAAGAAACTGAGGCTTACAGGGGTTAAGTGACTTGCCTAAAGTCACCCAGCCCAATAATGGCAGAGGCACAAATTTCACCTAGAACTGTGTTCTGGGTCCCAGTCACTAGATTCTTTGAGAGGGACTGAAATTTAGGATGAACCTACAGAATGGAGTGGAGTTAGAGGTGGGATGATTGAAGGGCTATATCCAAATAGCACTTCTCAGACTATATCCAAAGTGTCTCCTGGGAAGAGGCTTGGAAGTGGGAGTTGAGTGGGAGACTAGAGATTCATTTAGGGAAGCAGTGCAGGGAGGTGATGGGGAAGACAGATATCAGAGGGCCTTACATTCTAAACTAAGGGCCACGAACCTTAGTTGATAGGTGGAGAAGAGATTGATATTTGGGAACAAGGAAGTTGCCAGTGAAGAGGTTCATATCAGAAGAGAATAATTCAGCAGTATCCTCAAGGATTAGAGGAGGGGTGGATGGAGCCTCTTTGGCCTTTACAGAACTGGCCTGCCTCCAAAGGAAACAGATACATATAGTGTAAGGAAGCTAGTGCATCATAGCCCAAAGATCAAGCCCCATCTAGTTGGGCACCTCCTTAGTTATTCCAGGATTTTGTTTGCTAGAGCAGTTTTTATGAATTTAGTCAAAATCGTAGGCAAAAACTCTGAGCTAGATATTGTTGTATTATTTCAGTTAAAAGAGCAAATAAACAAAACCTCTTCCACTCAAATATTATTTCCTTTCTATTTTATACTCCCAGCTGGCAATTCCAAAATTAAAAATCTTTGCTTCTTAAATAATAACAAGACACAACATTGAAATACTCCAGTGAGTGATGGGGTGGTCCTAGTACATAAGGTTGGGAAAGTCTGGGACCTAGGAGTCCCAGCCCCCAACAGAGGTCCTCCAGGTGGGACCCGATTTCTCTCTCAAGGTGGTCCAGGTGGAGCTCAGGCTGTGGGTGGCCTGTGGTGGGGCTGGGTGAGGAGATGACAGGGCAACCCTCCAGTGCTCCCCAGAATTTCAGCTGGGAAAGGTGAATATGCTGAGCCTCCAAAAGGATAACCAGGGTAGTATTTGGGGGAAGTGTGGGCCAATGTCACCTCCACTCCCTTGCTGATGGGGTGTCATAGGTGGGTGGTGGGTTTCTGATTTGTTTTTAAGTAGCAGAAGAAAGATCCTTTCTTTTCAATAGTATCATGGTTTTCTCCCACCTCTGACTCCAAGACACTGACCCTTGGTCTTTAGCTCCAGCATCATCCTTAGGACAGTTTTCTTTCTTCATGTCCTGCAAGGCCCCTGCCCGCTTCACCACCTCCCTAAGGTCATCTCACATTTATCTGCCGCCCTGCCCTCCAGCCTCGCTGACTTACCTTTGGCTTCTTAAATGCATCAAGGTCTTTTCAGCAGTAGGGCCTTCACCACTACTGTTCCCCGTGAGTGCAATGCTTTTCCTTCTGCTCTTCTCACGATCTGCTCACCACTTAGAAAGGGCATTTCTGACCTCCAGATGTGAAAGATATCCCCTTAACTATTCTCTAATTCAGACACCTTCCTTGCAATTTGTATATATATATATATATATATATATATATATATATATATATATATTCATTCATTTCTTGTTCTAGGTTACAAGTCTCATCCCTACTCTTAGATTTCATGCTCTATGAGGACAGGGGCGGCATATATTATGTATTAATATTTATTAATATACACACTCCACTCAGTGGCTGGAACATAGAAGGGGCTTCATGTGAGCACATTACACACCCCTGGAGCAGGGAGGCTTTCCTCTCTTTGAGGTTGGCGACATTGGTCTTTCCTATACCCCTGGGGCTGTCTTCCTGGCTGGAACTGATGGTCCCCAATGAGAAGATTCCACTGAAGATGCTCTGGGCTGACAAGAATGACATGAAAGAAAAAGAATCCATCTCTGCCATGAAATAGAATTAGTAACCAGGCCAACAATGTTTTCATGGGTTTGTTAAGAAAAGTATATGATCATTTTCTTCTTGCATTGTTGTGAATATTCTGGAAATTCTAAACGCTGTTTCTTTAGGCAGGGAAAAAAATTCTTTCACTGTGACAAATTCTGTTTGGGAGAGACTTTTCTTCTTTCTTTCTTTGGTTTCTATGAGTAATTTAGGAAAAGTCATGCCCCCGCCCCCCATTCTATTTCAGAATAACTTTGCAACTTATCAAGT